>NC_051217.1:25566283-25858783 GCF_015220715.1 Pygocentrus nattereri | reverse complement strand
TATTTTGCGTGTTCTTTATGTTCTATATGTTCTCTATGTTCTGTGTGTTTTTCCTGTTCTATATGCTTTACATGTTCTGTATGTTCTACATGTTCTGTATGTTCTCTCTGGTGTTTATGTTCTATATGTTTTACATGTTCTGTGTGTTTTACATGTTCTGTGTGTTCTACATGTTCTGTGTGTTTTGCGTGTTCTGTATGTTCTATGTGTTCTGTATGTTCTGTGTGTATTACATGTTCTCTATGTTCTGTGTGTTTTACATTTATGTTTGTTCTGTGTCTTCTGTGTGTTTTACGTGTTTTGTATGTTCTGTGTCTTCTGTGTGTTTTACATGTTTTGTATGTTCTATGTGTTCTGTGTGTTTTTACATTCTCCATATGTTCTGTGTCTTCTGTATGTTCTATGTGTTCTGTATGTTCTATATGTTTTACATGTTCTGTATGTTCTGTGTTCTGTTTGTTCTGTATGTTCCATGTGTTCTGTGTGTTCTGTGTGTTTAACATGTTCTGTATGTTCTGTGTTTTACATGTTCTGTATGTTCTATGTGTTCTGTATGTTTTATGTTTTACATGTTCTGTATGTTCTATGTGTTCTGTATTTTCTGTGTTTTACATGTTTCTCTATGTTCTATGTGTTCTGTATGTTTTACATGTTCTGTATGTTCTATGTGTTCTGTATGTTTTACATGTTCTGTATGTTCTATGTGTTCTGTATGTTTTACATGTTTCTCTATGTTCTATGTGTTCTGTATGTTTTACATGTTCTGTATGTTCTATGTGTTCTGTATGTTTTACATGTTCTGTATGTTCTGTGTGTTCTGTATGTTTTACATGTTCTGTATGTTCTATGTGTTCTGTGTGTTCTGTGAGGTTTATTTTTTTTCCGTATGTTCTATGTGCTCTGGTTTTCTGTGTTTTACATGTTTCTCTATGTTCTGTGTTTTCTGTGTGTTTGACATGTTTTGTATGTACTATGTGTTCTGTTTGTTCTATATGTTTTACATGTTCTGTATGTTCTATGTGTTCTTTGTGTTCCGTAGAAGTTGGCATCGGTGTCGCCGGATTTGCCGCAGCTGGTTGAGTGCATGGGCATGCGACCTTTCAAAGAACACGAAATCCTCCTGCTGACCGGCCTGGAGTCACCTGATACCTTTCAGCATGACCCCACCCACACACAGGTGAGTTCCACCTGCACGCCAGCCTAGTCACACCCACACACAGGTGAGTTCCACCTGCACGCCAGCCTAGTCACACCCACACACAGGTCAGTTCCACCTGCACGCCAGCCTAGGCACACCCATACACAGGTCAGTTCCACTTGCACACCAGCTTAGTCACACCCACACACAGGTCAGTTCCACCTGCACACCAGCCAAGACACATCCACACACAGGTCAGTCTCACCTGCACACCAGCCTAGACACACCCACACACAGGTCAGTCCCACCTGCACTCCAGCCTAGAGACACCCACACACAGGTCAGTCCCACCTGCACACCAGCCTAGAGACACCCACACACAGGTGTTCAGCAGGTAGAGCCAAAAACCTCATCACAGTACATTATTCTGTAATATTTAAGAGGAGGATGTAAACAGGCTAAAACATGGTGAGCGGTGCTGCTCCTGTGAGTCGCCTGGAAAGCCTGAAACAATCATTTAAACCCAGAAGGTCCGGCTCGATGTTTTGGCCTCAAATGATCTCAGAATCAGCATCACTGATGAAGATGTGATGATGATGGTAGATTCACTCAGGTCCTCAGAGACGCTTCACCGAGTTTAGACTCAGTTCTCTTTCTCTTTCAGTCATCAGACTCTTCTCTCGGGGAAGAAGCGCAACCTACACCACAGAATGTTCTGCAGTGACATGTTTCCTCCAGAGATGCCTCCAAATCTCTAAAACTTACACAGTGCACCTTTAAGACTAAATGTTAATGATAACACCTGACTCCGCTGACTGAAGATAACACGTGACTCTGCTGACTGAAGATAACACCTCACTCCGTTGACTGAAGATAACACCTGACTCCGCTGACTGAAGATAACACCTGACTCCGCTGACTGAAGATAACACCTGACTCCGCTGACTGAAGATAACAGCTGACTCCGCTGACTGAAGATAACACCTGACTCCGCTGACTGAAGATAACACCTAACTCCGCTGACTGAAGATAACTCCTGACTCAGCTAACTGAAGATAACACCTGACTCTGCTAAAATATAAAAGAATTCCTTCATTTCCTGAACAGTGTGAAACATTTTAACGCCGCTGTTAAAATAAGCTGCTTATTTTTAAGAGCTTTTAAACTCGAGTTATAGGAGTATAAATGGTGTGTGTGTGTTCTGGTAATCATCACATTGTGGGTGTGTGTTACAGAGTCACAGAGCTGATGTGTGTGTGGTTGAGAGTGCCAGTGGGCGTCACCCGACTCAGCCAAGCAGCATCGTCCTTCAGATCAACAAGTTCCTGATTGGTCTGCAGTCTGGTCAGGAAAGACAGCGGCACAGCCGATTGGCTGGACAGCGCATTTCCGATGACGACACCAATCGCTCCGTATCGTCCATAGAGGAGGACTTCCTGACCGCCTCCGAGCAGCTGGGGGAGGACAGCGAGGACGACCCCTTCAGAAACGGTGAATAACACAGACATCCATCTGTGCATCCGTCCAACTATCTGTACGACCATCTATACATTCATCCTTTCATCACTCTGTCTGTCTGTCCATCTATACATCTGCTCATTTAATCTATCTGTTCATCCATCTTTCCAGCCATATGTTCATCTTTTTATCCATCTGTTCATCCCTCTGTCCATCTCTTCATCCATACATATCTATACATTCATCTTTCCATTCATCTGTCCATCCATCCATCCATCCAGATATCTATACATTCATCCTTCCATCCATCTGTACATCCATCCGTCCAGATATCTATACATTCATCCTTCCATTCATCTGTCCATCCATCCATATATCCATCCATCAGTCCATCCATTTATGTATCTATATATTCATCATTCCATCGATCTGCTCTTCCATCCTAGCATCAATCCATCCATGTGCACATTCATTCATCCATCCATCTGTCTATCCATGCATATATCAGTTCATTCATTACTTATGTCCAGCCGTACATCTGTCCATTTAACTAGTAATATGTCCATCTGATCATGCATGCATACATCCACCTATAAATCCATCTGTTCATCCCTCTCATCCTTCATCTGAGCACTAAAATGTGCTTTGGACAAAATATGGATCATAAATGAAATTTATTAGTGACGGTTATAAATTCTTGGTGATGTAATTTAATGGAAGGGAAGCCATCAAGTCTGTGGCTTAGGGCTAAAATATTACTCCAGCAAACCTCTTCATCTTAATGAGCCATCAGATCATCTGCACAGAGACAGAGAGAGAGAGAGAGAAGAGAGACTGAGAGAGAATAGAGAGAGAAGAGAGACAGAGCCAGAGAGAAAGAGAGAGAGAGAAGAGAGAAAGAGCCAGAAAGAAGAGAGAGCCAGAGAGTAGAGAAAGAGAGTAGAGTACAGTAGAGAGAGAGAGCCAGAGAGAGACTGAGAGAGAGAAAAAGAGAGCCAGAGACAGAGAGAGAGCGAGAGAAAAAAGAGAGAGAGAAAGAGAGAGAGCCAGACAGAAGAGGGAGAGAACCGGAGAGAGAGAGAAGTGAGAGAGAGACAGAGAGAGTGAGTGAGAGAGAAGAAAGACAGAGAGAGTAGAGTAGAGTAGAGAGAGAGAGAGAGAGCCAGAGAGAAGAGAGGGAGACAGAGAGAGAGAAAGAGAGAGCGAGAGAGAAAAAAGAGAAATAAAGAGAGACAGAGAGAGAGTGAGAGAGAGAAAGTAGAATAGACTAGAGTAGAGAGAGAGAGAGTAGAGAGCCAGAGAGAGAGGAGAGAGAGAGACAGAGAGCGAGAGAAAAGAGAAAGAAAGAGCCAGAGACAAAGAGAGAGAGAGAGATAGAAAGAAAGAGAGAGCGGAAGAGAGAAGAGAGAGACAGAAATAGATAGAGCAAGAGAGGAGAGAGAGAGAGAGAGAGAAGAGACAGAGAGAGATAGTAGAGTAGAGTAGAGTAGAGTAGAGTAGAGTAGAGTAGAGTAGAGTAGAGAGAGAGCCAGAGAGAGAAAGAGAGTGAGACAGAGAGAGAGAGAGAAGAGAGTGAGACAGAGAGAGAGAGAGAGAGAGAGAGAGAGAGGAGAGAGAGAGAGGGAGAGAGTAGAATAGAGTAGAGAGAGGGGGAGAGAAGAGAGAGAGACAGAGAGAGGAGAGACAGAGAAAGAGACAGAGCGAGAGAGAAGAGAGACAGAGAGAGAGTAGAGTGGAGAGAGAGAGTGACAGTAGAGATAGACAGAGAGAGGAGAGACAGAGAGAGCGAGAGAGAAGAGAGAGAGTAGAGAAGAGTAGAGAGAATGAGTAGAGAGAGACAGAGAGGGAAAGAGAAGAGAGAGACAGAGAGAGACAGAGAGAGGGAAAGAGAAGAGAGAGTAGAAAGAGAGAGTAGAGAAAGCCAGAGAGAGACAGAGAGAGAGAAAGAGAGAGCCAGAGACAGAGAGAGAGAAGAGAGAGAGAGACAAAGAGTCAGAGTGCGTGGTCACTGCAGGACAGGTGAGGTTGAGACAGAGGTGCACTTCCTATTATCAAAAATAAATACTTCAGTCAGTTTGAAGAAGAAGAGAGCGGCTTCAGAGCGCTGACCGGCAGCCAGAAGCTGACCATTACACTCAGAGAGGGTCCATCAGCCGCCACTGCAGCCAGATACGTACACAAGTGTCACACACTCCGGAACAGTGAGTGAAACACCAAACCCCCCCCAACACACACACACCCACACACACACACTTTGTATATATTATCTGTATGTAAGTTCTTTCTTCTTCTTGCTGTGTTTGTTTGATACTGTATGTATATTTAATAATTATTTCTTATATTAATTAACACTTCTATATGTATATTTTCTTTGATTATATATATATTTTTAGTTGTTTTATTTTATATATGCACATGTATACATTTAACACATCTTTAATTAATATATATTTTTATGTATATTTTCACTGTTTATTTACACTATGAACGCTTTGACAATACAAATATGTGAGAGGGGGGTAGAGAGAGAGTACAGTAGAGAGAGACAGTGAGGAGAGATTAGAGAGAGAGAGACAGAGAGGAGAGAGTAGAGAGAGAGAGGGAGAGAGAAAGAGTAGAAAGAGAGAGTAGAGTAGAGAGAGAGAGTAGAGAGAGACAGAGTGAAGAGAGAATAAAGAGAGAGAGTAGAAAGAGAGAGAATGAGAGTAGAGTAGAGAGTGAGAGTAGAAAGAGAGAGTGAGAGTAGAGTAGAGAGAGAGAGAGTAGAGAGAGACAGTGAAGAGAGAATAGAGAGAGAGAGACAGAGAGTGAGTAGAGGCAGACAGAGGAGAGAGAGTAGAAAGAGAGAGAGTAGAGTAGAGAGAGAGAGGGGGGAGAGAGAGTAGAGAGAGAGTAGAGTAGAGAGTGAAAGAGGGGGGAGAGAGAGAGAGGCCCACTGCAGCTGGAGAGTCTTCTGTTGAACAGGAGATGATAACAGTTCCACATGCCTTAAAGTGATAAACTCACAGAGGTGGTTGTAGTTCAGACTTAACAAGACGTGTGACGACACTCTGATTAACCTTTCAGAACTGTTCCTGCTGTTCCCTGTGCAGTCTGTATCGGCAGGTTCCAGTCTGCACTTCTGACTTTGTTTTAATGCCCAAAAAAGTGTAGGGTAAAGAAGGAGTAGCTTACAGTGAGGAAAATAAGTATTTGAACACCTTGCGACTTTCTCCCACTTAGAAGTTCTCCCACTTAGAATTCATGGAGGGGTCTGAAATTTTCGTCTGTCCACTGTGAGAGACATAATCTAAAAAAAAAATCCGGAAATCACAATGTATGTTTTTTTAATAATTTATTTGTGTGTTACTGCTGCAAATAAGTATTTGAACACCTGTGAAAATCAATGTTAATATTTGGTACTGTAAGGTGTTGTTACTAGTCGTGGCCACTAGGTGGAAGTACATGCGCTACGCGTTGTTTCTCTTTATTGTTGCTATTTAGCGAGGAAGACACAGTATTGTGTGCTTCCTTGAAGGTGAGACATGCTGACTGTGCTCTGTGATTAATCCTAATTAATCATTTAAAAATATGTGACATCCATCAATGTTCTGGACAGATTACCACTGGATAACATGTTATGTTCAGTTAGTGGTCCAAATTAGTGCATATTTTCAAGCTAAGTTTTGGTTTTTTTTTTTGTAAATATAGCAAGCAAAAAAAGGTGGTGTAAAACTAGTTGCTAAGCTCATGTGTTTTGTCAGTTTTGGTTTGGTGTGACCTGTTTTACATGTAGGCTTGGGAATTTAAACTGTTTAAGAAGAGTATATATATCATTTTTTTTTATTTAATGTGAGCGGTGAATGCCATTGAGTGCTATGTACATTTTCAATGGAAGATACTGTGTATGTTAGCTGAGACTTTCATTGAGTGTAAGTTAGAAGGGAAAAAAACTGTTTTAAGAGACAGTATTGTGTGCTTCCTTGAAGATATGCCAAGCTGCTGTCCGAGCCTGACAATAAAACAGCGCCACAAGTTGATCACACCACATTCCTGCGCTTCCTGGTCCCTTTCATTTACCATCAAAACACAACGCAGAGCCCAGCTGGGGAGCCAGGTAGAGAGAAGAGGGTCACATTTTTGGTGCCGTGACCCGGATGTGGTGTGAAGATCAGTGTGGACAGCATTATTTTTGGACAAACTGAATATCCTTTTCCTTTTCTGATTTTTCTTTTCATAATCCATTCATATTATTTTGCTATGGGTTTGGACTGTGTGTTTTTTAGTATACTAGTACTTTCCTGCTGCCTAAGTGCAAGTAGTTGCTTCTGAGATTTGAAGGTGACATAATGGAAAGTGAAGTCTATATTGTGAGTCAAAAAAAAAAAAAAAATCCACAGCTCAAATCACAATAAAACAATGCAAGGTATTTCTCAAGGAACCCCATCCAGACTGCCTTCCACAAATGAGCCACTGCCTGATACTCCCTGGTTGTCATTTGACTCAGCTAAAGTCCCCCACGGCCGAGATCATCAGAGGTTTGACCCTGTAGTAGTGGAGTTACCCATAGAGGGCGATGGTGAGCCTGACTTTCCACCATCTGTGAGACCAAAACTTGCACGTGGACAGCTACCAAACTTCACAAACCCTCACACTCATGCAAGTCCAGGGTCGATGCCCTCACAGTATGTTGCTGTTTCTGTGTCCCCTCAGCCAGCTCCTCCTGATAACCACTCTGATGCATACAACCTCCATGCTCACCCTTCTCCATACACACCTAGAAATCAGTGTCCAGCACCACCACCTGGTCTCAGGGTGTACCTGTTGTAACACAGTATGCACCTCAGTATGGGTTCACACAGACACATCAAGTGAAAGGGGTGCAGGTGTTTAGTGGCCATGTAGACAGTAGGATGCTAATAGATTATTGAATAAGGGATATGCAGTACCTCCTAGATGCTGGTGGTCTGCCCCCTCATTTTGCCTTTGCAACGGTGGTGCGACACCTGAGTGGGGAAGCGAGGAAGCTGGTACTAAACTTGCCAGCCCATGAGCAGACACCAACCAGAGCCTTTGAAGAATTAAGACATGAATATAGCGATACTCAGACATCTGTGGACCCCCTTGCAGACTTTTATGAGCGAAGTCAGAAACCTAGTGAGTCACCTTGCTCATATGCTATTGTTTTGGAGGCCACTCTGAGGGCAGCTGAGGACTCACAGAATGAAGGTTTACCTTTCCCAGACCGGTATATTAAGTTAATTCGTCAGTTCTTCAGGGGGCTGAGTGATGAAGAAGTCTATTTGAGGCTAGCACCAATGAAGTCAAAAATATCTTCATTCAAAGAACTCCAGGCAGAATTATGTGGTTTAGCGAGAGAAGGAAGAAGATTCCAGACCCAGAACAAGCTTAAGAAAACAGCCAGCCAGGTTCATGTACAGAGAACGGAGCCTAGCCAAAAGTCAGCGCCGGAGATCAGCCACAGACGCAGCTCAGATTTGTCGGAACTCACTGAGCTGGTGAAAAAGCTGGCTTTAAGCCAAGAAGAGCAGTTACAGAGACTAACTCAGTTGGAGGCCAAGTTAGCCAAGCCTAGTAATTTAGTAGTGGAACACTCTCAGCCTCAAGCATCAAATGAGAGTAAACCAGATTTCATTTGTCATCGCTGTGGTAAACCTGGTCATGTTGCACGCTACTGCAGGGCGCTTTGGTCAGCACAAGAACAGGGCCAGGCAGCGAATGGCGTGGAGAAGAGTCTGCCTTTAAACGTCTAGAACCTGTGGTCGCTGGGGCAACCATGGGTTGTCAAGGAAGTCCCCTTTATAATTATGCTACTAATACTAAAGATCGTAAAGACACACCCCTTGTGGGCCCTAATAATGAAGGAGAGGTGATGGTGAATGGAAAAGCATGCCGTGCCCTCATTGATTCAGGATCTCAAGTCACCACTATTACTGATACGTTTTGGAAAACACACCCCCAACTTGGTTTGCAAAGACTGAAACCCTCTGATGTCCCAATAGAAGGAGCAGCAGGCCAACAGGTGCCCCATTATGGTGTGTTGGACATTAATCTACACTTCCTCAACACTACATTTAACAATGTGCCAGCTTTTGTTGTTCCAGAAACTGAGTATAGAACAAGTGTCCCCCTGCTTATCGGTACCAATGTGATTCGTGCTTCTAAGGAGCATTTCCAAGCCTCAAGTGGTAAACAGTTCCTTTCAAAGGTGAAGCAAACTAACCCAGAATGGTACTCAGCATTAATGGACATGGGGAACACTAAAGCAAAAGGGACAGATGGAAAAATTGGCACGGTGAGGTTTGCAGGACACCATACAAAAATAATCCCCCCGGGTAGTGAAAGAAATCTCAAGTGTAAAACATGTCGTGGACCCAAGGGCACGGCATACACAGCCCTGGTTGAAAAGCTGCCATTTCAAAAGCCTCCAGATGGGTTGGTTGTAGCCCGTGTTCTCGCTGATGTAAAAAAGGGATTTGTTCCTGTTTGAGTGATGAACGTCACTGCTAGACCTGTGAGTGTAAAGCCAAACACCCCTATTGCAGCGGCATTCCTGGTGAAAAGCGTGACAGAGATCACTGGTGAAGTGGGCAGTGGAAGTGATTCCAAGCTTGGAGATGATGGATGTGTTTCGGAGTGCCAAAACAATAGAGCACAAAAGGAAATGGTTCGGCTCACTAATAGTGGGGTAGATGGAGACATTTTCTCGATGTTAGACCTCAGTGGTTGCACCTTGGATAATGCTGACCAATATTCCAGACTCAAGGAGCTCATCATTAGAAATGCAGATGTTTTTCCTCAGCATTCCCTTGACTATGGATACACGAAGACAGTGCAGCACGAAATACCACTGATTGACACAAAGCCTTTTCGCATGCCATACAGAAATATACCCCCAACGCAATACCAACAAGTCAGAAAAGCCATTGAGGAGATGGAGAATGCTGGTGTAAGCAAAAGCCCATATTCGTCCCCTGTTGTTGTTGTTACAAAACGGGATGGATCTCTTAGAATCTGTATAGACTACAGAAAACTAAATTCCTGTAGCACTAGAGATGCTTTCCCCCTCCCAAGAATAGATGATTCACTTGAAGCTTTAGGGCAGGCCAAGTATTTTTCCACTGTTTATCTCACATGTGGTTACTGGCAAGTTGAAGTGGCTGAACATGACAAACACAAAACTGCTTTTAGCACTCCTATGGGCCTATATGAAGCCAACCGTATGCCTTTTGGACTGCAGAATGGACCTTCTACATTTAAAAGATTGATGACGTGCTGTTTTGGAGATCTAAACTTTGCGAGTGTACTCATTTATTTAGATGACAATCATTTTTTCGAAAACATTTGATGAGCACCTTGAACGGTTGCAAGTTGTCTTCAGCAGGCTGCGTGAACATGGGTTAAAGCTGAAACCTCAGAAATGCCAGCTGCTGAGGAAAGAAGTGCAGTATCTTGGTCACGTGGTGTCGGCAGATGGTATAAATACAGACCCTGAGAAAATAAGCAAGGTAAAATACTGGCCAAAGCCAACCAACCGAAAAGAACTCTTGAAGTATATGGGTTTCTCAGGGTATTATCGCCGTTTCATTGAGGGTTATGCCTCAATAGCAGCTCCCCTATACCGCCTGACATCTGGACATCCACGACGGAAAAAAAGAGGCAACTCCCCGGGCCAGGCTGTAGTTCCTTTCAAGTGGACCATGGACTGCCAAACAGCGTTCGAAACCCTGACGGAAAAGCTTATTACTGCCCCTGTATTAGGATACCCTGATTATAATTTGCCTTTTGTACTGCAGATTGATGCTTCAGGAGAAGGTCTGGGGGCTGTTCTAGCTCAAGTCCAAGGAGGCGCTGAGCGGGTTATAGCGTATGGGAGTAGGGGCCTCACTCCAGCTGAATCGCGCTACCCTGCCCATAAATTAGAATTCCTGACTTTGAAGTGGGCTGTCACAGACAAATTCTATGATCACCTGTATGGCAATCGGTTTACAGTACTGACAGACAATAATCCTCTAAAGTATGTCATGTCGACAGCGAAGCTTGATGCTACAGGGCAGCGCTGGGTGTCACAGCTGGCCATGTTCAATTTTGATATTCAGTATCGGCCAGGAAAAGGGAATTCTAATGCTGATGCATTATCAAGAGTGTCACAGGGTGAGGTACAGGCAGCGCTGAATATGTGCCCACAGCGAGTATTGCCAAGGCATGTGACAATGGTTCCTGTAGGAAGTCCAAGGGTTATTGAGGGTACACCTGATGTGGTAGAAAGTGCGAAAGAGCCTGATCAAATTTTGTCAGTTTGTAAAGATGTTTTTGATGGGGTTGGCACCGGCGTCTTTCCAGCTATGACCAATCAGGAGATCAGGGAGAGCCAAAGAGCTGATGCAGCGATCAGAACTGTGTTGCACTGCAAAGAGCAGGGTGTCAAGCAAGTGGGGATTGAGAGGTTGGAGATAGGACAATGCCTCCTTTTAAAGGAGTGGAGGAGGTTAGTGGTAAAAGATGGCATTCTATTTCGCCGAGTTAGAGCAGGCCAAAGGAAAGTTTTGGATCAGCTAGTCTTGCCAGACAAGCTGAGGGAGATGGCCAAGACTCTCTCTCCATAATGACTTTGGACATTTTGGTATTGATAGGACATTCGCATTAATTAGAGAGTGCTTTTACTGGCCCTGGATGCTTAAGGACATTAAAGTCTGGTGTCAACAATGCAAGAGGTGCTGCCTCAGGAAAACTCCTGTTTCTGGCCTGAGGGCTCCGCTGAACAGCATCCATACCAGTGCTCCTATGGAGTTAGTCTGTATAGACTTTCTTACACTTGAGAAATCCAGAGGTGGTGTAGAGAATGTACTTGTGGTCACAGACCATTTCTCCCGTTTCTGCCAATCCTACCCAACAAAAAACCAAAAGGCAAGTACTGTGGCCAAAGTGCTGTGGAGAAGCTTTTTCTGTAAATTTGGATTTCCTGTCAGATTATTGTCAGATCAGGGGAGGAACTTTGAAAGTGCAGTGGTAAAAGAGTTGTGTCAGATTGGAGGAGTGCAGAAAGTTCACACAACCCCATATCACCCACAAGGTAATGGCACCACTGAGAGATTCAACAGGACACTGATGAACATGCTTGGCACTCTGCCACCACATTTAAAGTCAATGGCCTAAATATGTGGATGCAATGACACATGCATACAACTGCTCAATCCATGACTCCACTGGTTACAGCCCATTTTTTCTTATGTTTGGGAGACATCCTAGACTGCCAGTTGATTTGATGTTTGGGCTGTCATCTACCAACGGTGCTTGTGAATACACAGACTATGTCAGAGATCTGCGTGAGTGCCTCACTTTGGCCTATGATCAGGCTAACCACTTTTCCAGGAAGGCTAAGAAGCAACAGAAAGAACACTATGATCGAAGGGCTAGAGTAAGGGATTTTCAGCCTGGGGACAGGGTTCTGGTAAAGGTGTGTCATACAGAGACCAGGCAAAAGCTGGGTGACCGCTGGGAATCTTCTCCGTACCTGGTGGTGAAGAAGCAATCCGGGACTCCAGTATACATAGTTCGTTCTGAGGACGATGGCCGAGAAAGGGTCCTCCATGAAAATCTTCTAACCCAGTGCATGTTTCTTCCAGCCAGGAATGAGGAAACACCACACAGCAGTGAGTCAGGAGATGGTATAACTCAAGAAGAGTTAAGTGATGTGCTAAGTGCAACGGGTGATGGTGGAGACCAAGATGAAGTGGACAGCGAGGGGGATGTAAATCAACAGTTTTTCAGGCCAGTAAACGCTGTAAACCTGTCGCAAAGTGATGCTGGTCATGAGAGTTCGGCAGAGATGGAGAAAGATGCCACCCCAGACAGTTCTGGAGACAATCCAGCGACAGAAGATGCCATGAATCCCCTAGCTGTGACCCAGAGAAGGTATCCTGTCCGAGAGAGGCATGCCCCGAACAAGCTATCCCTGGAGTTACATGCAGGGGACAGCAAAACAGCTCAGGAGAAAATAGAGAGAGGGCGCCTTATTTGGAAAAAAGCTAGGGCCAAATACACTACACAGATAATATACTGAAAACACACATACACCATAGATGCACAAAGTGACACACATAACACCATGTTTAGTTTTTGTTTTACTCATTTGATTATTTTTATATATATATATTTTTTTTTTCTTCTTTATAGAAATGTGAAATGTTCTGGCTAGAAGGCGTGGTCGCCTTCACCCAATGTGGGAGAGGGTGTAAGGTGTTGTTACTAGTCATGGCCACTAGGTGGAAGTACATGCGCTACGCGTTGTTTCTCTTTATTGTTGCTATTTAGCGAGGAAGACACAGTATTGTGTGCTTCCTTGAAGGTGAGACATGCTGACTGTGCTCTGTGATTAATCCTAATTAATCATTTAAAAATATGTGACCTCCATCAATGTTCTGGACAGATTACCACTGGATAACATGTTATGTTCAGTTAGTGGTCCAAATTTGTGCATATTTTCAAGCTAAGTTTTGTTTTTTTTGTAAATATAGCAAGCAAAAAAAGGTGGTGTAAAACTAGTTGCTAAGCTCATGTGTTTCGTCAGTTTTGGTTTGGTGTGACCTGTTTTACATGTAGGCTTGGGAATTTAAACTGTTTAAGAAGAGTATATATATCATTTTTTTTATTTAATGTGAGCGGTGAATGCCATTGAGTGCTATGTACATTTTCAATGGAAGAAACTGTGTATGTTAGCTGAGACTTTCATTGAGTGTAAGTTAGAAGGAAAAAAAACTGTTTTAAGAGACAGTATTGTGTGCTTCTTTGAAGATATGCCAAGCTGCTGTCCGAGCCTGACAATAAAACAGCGCCACAAGTTGATCACACCACATTCCTGCGCTTCCTGGTCCCTTTCATTTACCATCAAAACACAACGCAGAGCCCAGCTGGGGAGCCAGGTAGAGAGAAGAGGGTCACAGTACAGTAGCCTTTGTTTGCAATTACAGTGGTCAAACGTTTCCTGTAGTTTTTCACCAGGTTTGCACACACTGCAGCAGGGATTTTGGCCCATTCCTCCACACAGATCTTCTCCAGATCAGCCAGGTCTCTGGGCTGTCGCTGAGAAACACGGACTTTGAGCTCCCTCCAAAGATTTTCTATAGGGTTTAGGTCTGGAGACAGGCTAGGCCACTCCAGAACCTTGATATGCTGATGAGCCTTGATGAGCCACTCCTTGGTTATCCTGGCTGTGTGCTTTGGGTCACTGTCATGTTGGAAGACCCAGCCACGACCCATCTTCAATGTTCTAACTAAGGGAAGGAGGTTGTTCCCCAAAATCTCGCAATACATGGCCCCGGTCATCCTCTCCTTAATACAGTGCAGTCGTCCTGTCCCATGTGCAGAAAAACAACCCCAAAGCATGATGCTTCCGCTCCCATGCTTCACAGAAGGGATGGTGTTTTTGGGATGGTACTCATCATTCTTCGTCCTCCAAACACGGCGAGTGGAATTAAGACCAAAAAGTTCTATTTTGGTCTCATCTGACCACAGAACTTTCTCCCATGACTCCTCTGGATCATCCAAATGGTCATGGGCAAACTTAAGATGAACACCCTGCGACTTTGCAAGTTCTCCCACTTAGAAATCATGGAAGGGTCTGAAATTTTCATCTTAGGTGCATGTCCACTGTGAGAGACATAATCTAAAAAAAATCCGGAAATCACAATGTATGATTTTTTAATAATTTATTTGTGTGTTACTGCTGCTAATAAGTATTTGAACACCTGTCAATCAGCAAAAATTCTGGCCCTCAAAGACCTGTCTAGTCCGCCTCTAAAAAGTCCACCTCCACTCCACTTATTATTCTAAAGTAGAAGCACCTGTTTAAGGTCGTTAGCTGCATAAAGACACCTGTCCACCCCACACAATCAATCAAGACTCCAACTACTAACCTGGCTAAGACCAAAGAGCTGTCCAAAGACACCAGAAACAAAATTGTAGACCTCCACAAGGCTGAAAAGGGCTACGGGGCAATTGCCAAGGAGCTTGGTGAAAAAAGATCAACTGTTGGAGCAATTATTAGAAAGTGGAAGAAGCTAAACATGACTGTCAATCTCCCTCGGACTGGGGCTCCATGCAAGATCTCACCTCGTGGCGTATCAATGATCCTAAGAAAGGTGAGGAATCAGCCCAGAACTACACGGGAGGAGCTGGTCAATGACCTGAAGAGAGCTGGCACCACTGTTTCCAAGGTTACTGTGGGTAATAAGACGTCATAGTTTAAAGTCATGCATGGCACGGAAGGTTCCCCTGTTTAAATCAGCACACGTCCAGGCCCATCTTAAGTTTGCCCATGACCATTTGGATGATCCAGAGGAGTCATGGGAGAAAGTTCTGTGGTCTGATGAGACCAAAATAGAACTTTCAAATACTTATTAGCAGCAGTAACACACAAATAAATTATTAAAAAATCATACATTGTGATTTCCGGATTTTTTTTTTATTAGATTATGTCTCTCACAGTGGACATGCACCTAAGATGAAAATTTCAGACCCTTCCATGATTTCTAAGTGGGAGAACTTGCAAAGTCGCAGGGTGTTCAAATACTTATTTTCCTCACTGTAAGTACCATATTCTTGTAATGTTCCTACGACCATTTCAAAATGAAAAATATTTAATATTTAGATGTAATTTAAGATCATTTTACTCATCAAGATGTGATTTTTGTAGTACATGAACAGCCTTAGGTTTCCCGTTTTACACAGAAATTGTGAATTGCTTTGCACTTCATGTGCTGATGAAAGGCTGCAGACAAAACATACTCTGTGAAAGGGCACCTCCAGCATAGTCCATCACTTTCCCCTGAATATGCTCTTTACTCAGCCTACAGAGCAGAAACAGGCTGAGTCAGTGGAAATAACAGCAGTCCCCTCCACCATCAGAGTTACAGCCAGCCCTGCAGACAGATGGGAATGGAGTTTCTCAACCAATCAGAGATTCACAGACGGGACTGGAGCTTCTCAACCAACCGGAGACTCACAGACAGGACTGGAGCTCCTCAACCAATCGGAGACTTACAGACGGGACTGGAGCTTCTCAACCAATCAGAGACTCAAAGACGGGACTAGAGCTTCTCAACCAATCGGAGACTCACAGACAGGACTGGAGCTTCTCAACCAATCGGAGACTCACAGACGGGACTGAAGCTTCTCAACCAGTTGGAGACTCACAGACGGGACTGGAGCTTCTCAACCAATCGGAGACTCACAGATGGGACTGGAGCTTCTCAACCAATCGGAGACTCACAGACGGGACTGGAGCTTCTCAACCAATCGGAGACTCACAGACGGGACTGGAGCTTCACAACCAATCGGAGACTCACAGACGGGACTCGAGCCTCTCAACCAGTCAGAGACTCACAGACAAGACAGGAGCTCCTCAACCAATCAGAGACTTACAGACAGGACTGGAGCTTCTCAACCAAGTGGAGCTCATAAACCAATCACAGACTCAGAGACAGGACTGGAGCTCCTCAACCAATCAGAGACTCACAGACAGGACAGGAGCTCCTCAACCAATCGGAGACTCACAGACAGGACTGGAGATTCTCAACCAATCAGAGACTCACAGACGGGACTGGAGCTTCTCAACCAATCGGAGACTCACAGACGGGACTGGAGCTCCTAAACCACTCAGAGACTCACAGACGGGACTGGAGCTCCTCAACCAATCAGAGACTCACAGACGGGACTGGAGCTCCTCAAACAATCGGAGACTCACAGACAGGACTGGAGTTTCTCAACCAATCAGAGACTCACAGACGGGACTGGAGCTTCTCAACTAATCGGAGACTCACAGATGGGACTGGAGCTCCTAAACCACTCAGAGACTCACAAACGGGACTGGAGCTTCTCAACCAATCGTGGACTCACAGAGACTGGAGCTCCTAAACCACTCAGAGACTCACAGATGGGACAGGAGCTCCTCAACCAATCAGAGACTCACAGATGGGACTGGAGCTCCTCAACCAATCAGAGACTCACAGACGAGACTGGAGCTCCTCAAACAATCAGACACTTACAGATAGGACTGGAGCTCCTCAACCAATCGGAGACTTACAGATGGGACTGGAGCTCCTCAACCAATCAGAGACTCACAGACAGTACAGGAGCTCCTCAACCAATAGGAGACATACAGACAGGACAGGATCTCATAAACCAATCAGAGACTGACAGATGGGACTGGAGCTTCTCAACCAATTGGAGACTCACAGACGGGACTGATTTGGTTTGGGCTTGATTTTAATTGAAACAGGATAAAATGGCTCTCATTAAATCCACCCCTGTCCTAAACCAATCAGAGTGGGACTCACTGAAGTGAGTATCTGCTGTCATTTCAAAACCTCGTATCTCCAGAATGAGAGCTGAGAAGTAAAACAGAGCTGTTAGTGTGAGTCAGTGTGACAAGACTTTATTCCAGAACATTCAGGAGTGTTTCTGTCAGTCTGTTTATCATAGACATGTTCACACAACATTAAAGAGGGAAAATCATCATTTGACATGGAGCTGTGAGAGTTTTAAATGGCGGCAATTATGTAAATATTTGCAATAAATAACATCAGCAAACGTGTTTATTTATCAGCTGTAATAATCTTATCTGAAGAGTCAGGAAAGGTCAGCATGTTTATTTAGATCTAAAGTAACCAGGCAACAGCACAGAGAGAAAATCACTTACTGAATGAGCCTGTATGAGGGAGAGAGAGAGAGGGAGAATATAGAGAAAGAGAAAAAAGAGCGAGAGTGAGGCAGAACATAGAGAAAGAGAAACGAGAGTGTCAGAGAGAAGAACATAGAGAAAGAGAAACGAGAGAGAGAGGGAGAACATAGAGAAAGAGAAACGAGAGAGAGAGGGAGAACATACAGAAAGAGAGCGAGAGAGGAAGAACATAGAGAAAGAGAAATGAGAGAGCAAGTGAGGTAGAACATGGAGACAGAAAAATGAGAGAGAGGGAGAACATAAAGAGAAAAGAGAGCAAGAGAGAACATAGAGAAAGAGAAAAGAGAGCGAGAGAGAGGGAGAACATAGAGAAAGAGAAAAGAGAGAGGGAGAACAGAAAGAAAAGAGCGAGAGAGAGCGAGAACATAGAGAAATAGAAAAGAGAGAGCAAGAGAGAGGGAGAACAAAGAGAAAGAGCGAGAGAGGGAGAACATAGAAAGAGAAATGAGAGAGAGAGGGAGAACATAGAGAAAGAGAAAAGAGAGCGAGAGAGAGGGAGAACATAGAGAAAGAGAAAAGAGAGCAAGAGAGAGGGAGAACATAGAGAAAGAGAAAAGAGCAAGAGAGGGAGAACAGAGAAAGAGAAACGAGAGAGAGGCAGAACATGGAGAAAGAAAAGAGAGAGAGGGAGAACAGTGAGAAAAGAGGGAGGAAGGGGAACATGGAAAATAATGAGAAAGAAATAGAATGAGAAAAAGGAAGAGAGGTAGAATATAGAGAAAGTCTGCAAGAAAGTGAAATAGAGAAAGATTAAGGGAGAGAAGAGAATGAGAAAGAAATAGAAAAGAAAGAAAATGTGTGAGACAGACAGAGACAGATAGAGAGAGGAAAAAGAATGAGAGAGAAAAGAGGGAAAGAGAAAAAGGAAAATTTAAAAAAGACCGGTGCAATTTCCCTTTAAGAACCAAATAATATGTATAACTAATAACAATAATAATAATGATGATAATAATAATAGTCAGTGCTGATGGCTGGTTGGTTCATGCACTGACATAAATGATATAAAATTAAATGATCTTAAATCTCATCTAAATATCTAATTTCACTTATTTTGCAATGGTTATAAGAACATTAAAAGAACAATGAACTAATTTTAAATCACTTTTAATTGTTTTTAGTATTTTCATTTCTATAATAGCACATAGTTTTGTTTGTGTTAAGAAATTAGCTTGAAACAAGCTGATATCACTGTACCTGTTCAGCCTGTATGCTGAACAAACAGTAGCCACTTTACGTGCAGCCTAATAATCCGTTAATAAGCCGAGTAATAGCTCAATAGGAATAGAATATGTCCATGTAAACACCTCATTCGGAATAGTCTAGTCTGATTGAAGCCATTCAGAATATAGCCTCTATCTGACTGAACGAGGTGATCCTGTAAAGAATCTGTTAAACAGAAGAATAATATCCATGTAAAATCCTGTATCCGATTACATTCCCTAACGGAAAGTTTAAGTCCATTTTGCATGTGCGTCGCATCATAGTGAGAGTTTATACTGTTCAATACAGCGGAGCAGAAACTGGTCTGCAGAGGAGACAAAGTTTATGCTCTGATCTTTAAAAGACGGTGGTGGGACGGACATCCAGCTTATGTGTCTCAGAGCACGACGTCTTCCTCTCGGCCTTCTTTAATAAGGATATGTGAAGGACATTTTCCTGAGTCTGACGTCATTTTAAAGAAGAAACACAAGAAACACAAGCACTGCTCACTGCTGCTCATCTCACTCTGACTGGACTCATGTGATGCTCGATGTCATGGTAACGTTTACTCTGAGTGTTTCTCTACACATGCGTGTCATTTTGGACCTGATTACTTGTAGTGAACATGTAAACAAAGATTTTCCATCAGATTCTTGAGTAGAGTGAGCATAAACACCTCAGTCTGAATCTGTAATTGGAATGTGTTCAATCGCATTGGCAAAAATCTGAGGAGGACGATTGAGGATTCAGAATTCTTGGTAGAAACATCAGTAACCTTCGATACAAAGATGATATGACCCTCAGAACATCTGGAGAATCTGAAGGTTCTTATGATGAAGGTCAGAGAACAGAGTATAATGATGGGACTTCAGCTCAACATGAAGACGACAGTTATGATGACAGGAAAGGCGCTAACTTTACCACTGATGTGAAAGCTGGACAATAAACAAGCGAGGCAGGAAAATATAGATGCCTTTAAACTTCAGTGTTGAGACTTTGAGAAGCTCAGACGGCAAAGAAAACAAATGGATGGACCCTCAACCAAATCAAACCTCTCCTCTCACTCAGAGCCCAGAGAACCAGACTGAAGATCTTATTTTGGACACTTCCAGAGAATAACCAGTTCAATGGAAAAGGCTGTTATGATTGGAAGAGTTGGAGGTAAAAGAGGAAGAAGACCAGGTGAAAGATGGATGGAGATGATCGGAGGAATCATGAGCCAGCCATTCAGATGTCTGAAGACCCAAACAGAAGACGTTCTGGAGAGACACCGTCCATATGGTCACCAGGAGTCGGGAACGATTTAATCATTTAATCACAATAACAATACTAATAGTAATAGTGAGATTATTAATCACTGAAAACAAAATAAATTGAAATTAGTTAAATAATATTGTAATATTCTTTCTTAAAATAAAGAGAAATACTATCTGTATAGACTACATTTGAGATGAGTTCACTTGCTATCAACAACAGCACTACTACTAATAATAATAATAATAAAAATAATAATAATAGTAATAGTAAAAAATAATTAGATCATTTTGCTTAAAAAGTTACTAAAAACAAAAAAGAAGTAAAAAAAATCTTATAATATTCCTACAATCATCTTAAAATGAATAATTTTAGATATATAGACGACATTTGACATGAGTCCATTTGCTGACAACAACAGCAACAACAACAACAACAACAACAATAATAATAATAATAATAATAATAATAATAACAGCACTGATGCTGTACAGGCTGTAATGGCCTGTGTGTTGTGTGTGTGCTCTGTAATGGGTTATGTTCTTTTATTAAGCAGTGTTATGAAGCTGAAGGCTCACACTCTCCTCCTAATCAATGATTATCAGTGCGTGTGATGCGTCCGGCCTCCAGTCACATATTAAGGCAACGAGACGCACTCAGCTGCGCCGCCACAAGGCAAGGCTAATCTATAATTAATCTCTCATATGGAATTAGAGCTAACGCTGTGTGAAGGTTATGCTCTACTCAAAGCCAATGCAATATTTAAAATAAGATTGGCCCAGATACAGATTTGCATTAGGGGGTGGGGGGCTGATGGGGGTGGGGGGCAGTTAATAGAGAAAGTGAGCAGAAAGGCAGCGGCCGTGCGATATTGATTGCTTACTCACGGGCTATCACCTCCCCCGGTGGACGCGGTGGGAGAGACAGAGCTCTTCTGTAATAACAGCGGACTTGTCGCTGTTTTTCACCTCGCAGCTTGGCTCTCCTTCCCTCGCTCGTTCTTCTTTTTTTCTATGTCTACATTCCTTCAGCACACGCGCTGTTCCACTTACAACACGTACAAACAACGGAGGGGAGCAGGTCAGTGAGGAGATCAGGCTCTTCAGCTCAGAGGAAACTTCTGCCAAACATTCTGAGGGCAGAGGAACCCAACAATATATGGACTTTTATATATTTTGAAATACACTCCAAACACACACACATTTTCTAAGCCGCTTCTCCCTCAGGGTCGCGGGGGGGTGCTGGAGCCTATCCCAACGGTCATTGGGCGGAAGGCAGGATACACCCTGGACAGGTCACCAGTCCATCGCAAGGCAACACTCCAAGCACTAACATGTATTTCAGAATATACTGTATATACCATATATTAAAGAAACACATCGCTGTTTATCATTGCTATCTCCATTTTTGACCTTTTTCATTTTTTGACATAATTTGAAATTACCTGTTGCTTTGCATACATCCATTGTATGTAAATTTCATGATGAATGGGCTGATTTCATAGGACACTTTACACTGTTCCAGTGTTCCAGTGTTCCACTCCACCTTTGTTCTATTTATTACTCTTTTGTTCTCGAGAGAGCAATCTGTATTCTTTCTGTGTAGTAGTTCCTAGATATGCAATATTATATAATGCTGTAAGCTGTCAGAGGAATGTGCAACTACAACTGCTACCTCACCTATTGTCTATTGACTGTTTTAAAATATATAGTTTTATAGTCCTTTTTTCTTAATATTTAAGTTTTTTTTCTTTAAATCTGCACTTCATATATTTTAGCTTTACGTTTAAATTGTTTTGTATGTAGGAAGTGCCGTTGGATTGCTGCTCAATCTCGTTGTACACTGTGCAATGACAATAAACGCATCTTATCTTATCTTATCTTATCTTAAAAGGAGCAATCAAAAAATGACTTGGAAAGATGTCTGGTTCCATTGACTTCCATTAAAAGCCAAGGATGTTTTTTCCTTCTCCTGTAAAGTTACCATTTTGGAGATACGAGATTTTCTTCTTCTTCTAGGTTTATTTTAAACTGTGTGGTGAAATATGAACAAAGACAGAAATAACTATGTGAATGTTTATCAGCTCCATCTGAAAGTGTAGGAACATCTCCAGAATCCTGTCTGATGCTCTTCACTGTCTGATTCCTTTAGAAATGAGTTTGTGTTCGAGTCTCTTCATGTTAAATCTGATCTAATGATCCTTTAGCAGGACAGAAGCAAGGGCTGTAGGTATTGATACTCTGTGAAATGCAGGTCTGATCTGATATCTTGTTTATGTGAAGTACATCGGGTGTGAGAGTCTGATTGCAGACTTATGTGGTTAATGTGAAGTACAGTGCAGATCACAGTCGGTATGTTTAGCTACAACTGGAACCTTCATTACACTCAACACAGATAATCACTCAAACTGATAAATATATTGGTCCCACTTTATTTTAAGAGTCTATAATAACTGTGTAGTTACAGATCAATAGCCTATTTAACAACACTGTAGCTACTGATGATTTAATCAGTGTTACAGATGGATTACAGCAGTTCAGCCTGTGTAATTACACATGTATATTTTGCCTCTTGTAATTTTGATACATGAGATCAGAAGTGTTTTTTTACATATTACATTTGCTTTACATTATTACTGTGGAATAACTGTGTTGTAACATTGTAATTAATCACATCACATTAATTGCCATTCTATAGTTAACACTCTGTAATTGCACTGTACCTATATAACAACTGATGTTGTTACATATATGTAATTACATAAGATGTACTTCTGTAATCCGTCTGTAATGGTGACTAGTAGCTAGTGGCTAGTAGTTCCACTGTTGTTGCATAAGTTGTTCACATATAACTACACAGTTATTCGGGACATTTAATATAAAGTGGGACCCATATTTTTCATACATTGTAAAAATATACTTGGTAAATACATTTTGAATATTTTTTTCTATATGGGTCTTATAATTAGGCCGAAAAAGGGCAAAAAAGGTAAAGATGCTGCCTCAGTTAACTGATGAGAGGCAAGATCAGAATTAGGTGCAAAAGGAGGAAAAAGCAAGTGAAGCCAAACTGATCTGAGGTACAGACCGCTCCACAAATACTGGCACCCTTGATAAACATGAATAAAGCAGCCTGTAAAAATCAGTAATCTTTATTACTGATTCTTTTGATCTTTATTTTAAAAATTTCCAGAAATCTAACCTTTATTTGAAGTGCAGTGATTGAAACGAGAAACTCAAATCTTTTCACAAAATTATATTTTTCTTAAACATACACTCATAAAATGGTTGTTCAAGGGATCTTCGCTAAAGGGAATGTTTACGTTTAGAGCCACACATTCTGTATAGAGCAATTTCATGCTTACATTTTTAAAAAATGGTCCCATGCAGCACCAAAAGGGGCTCTTCTTTTGTTTTGACATCATAACAATAGAAAATCCCTTTTGCTGCTATATAGAAACATTTTCAAAGAACCACATACCTCCCATTCTCCATCAATCTAAAGAACCTTTTCACCATGCAGAGAACCATTTAAGCATGAAGTGGTTCTTATAGCACCCAAAAGAGTACTTTTGTTGTTACACTCTTTAAAAAGTGGTTCTTCATGGGTCCTTTAATAAAGGGAATAGTTCCGTTTGGAACCATGCGTTCTATATAGAACTATTTCATTATTAAATTTTTTTACATGCTTAAAAGTTTCTTTGCATGGTGAAATGGCTCTTCAGATTGATGGAACATGTGCTGTATATATATTTCAGTCGTTCTACAGAAACGTCCACTATTCTGTCTCTATAGGAGTCACTGGTGTCACTGATCGTCATCGGTGTTCCACACCATAGATGTTTTTAATGATCAATGCATTTTACTCAATGAATGCTACAGAACATCAAACCACACGCTGTCAATCAGGGAACATCCACTAAAATGTGGAATTTAATCCATTTGCGTTCAATTTTTTCACAATGACAGAATAAAGTTGGTCACACCAGTGATGTCAACTAAAAGCTTCATATGATCATGAGCTGAATGAGAAAATCTCTGAGAACTGAAAGACACAGTGGACTCACCATGAGCTTTTCTTCATAGATCCTCAGAAATCAGGTCAAAGGAAGTCGAGTGACGTCATCAACGTGACTTTTATTTCAAAATAAGAGTTTTTTGTTACGTGATAAAACCAGTGACATGACTCCTGGGGAACTTTCATTACATATTTTATAATATTTATTTGGTGTTTTCTTTGGGTCATTTAAATCATATATTCCACAGTCATGTAGAGATTATTATAGTTAAAATTTCAGAAAAATGTGTTTTTTACTTCAAAATATGGCCTCAGCTTCACACGCGACTGTGGGGACGAGCTCTTCTGTGGAGAGTGGAATTCTATGTGATTGATTTAAAAACCAATATTGATAAATTGAAGCTCGAGAAGGTGAAATTGTTAAAAAAAACGTATTGTTTTATTTTAAAATATGAATAAATTGTAACCCCAACAGGTTTTTTTAAGTGTAATATATCTGTAAATGCTAGGGACACAAAAATGGAAGTTTCTGTAGAATGACCCAGATATAACATTATATTCACACCGATATTTTGTGCTTTAACCTGAATGATACGGAGCACTTAAATGGTCAGTTATGATGTCCATTTGCCGAATAAATTAATAGAATTAGGAAATTGGTTGAAACAGTTGAAAATGACTGTAAAACACTCAGCCAATGGAAAGATAATTTCCATTAAAACATTAAAACAGGTAAAAATGTCTAAAAGTACAGTTACTAATCGCATAAGTCTGAGAACAGTCCTACAATGACCAATATTAGATATACTTACAAGACTCAAGATGTTTTGTCTTGCTAAGAGAACATTTTTGAGATGTACTGTGGAGTTTGTACCCCATACTTAGTTAATTCATTTTTTACAACCTGTTCAGAAGTGATTTGCTTTCACTTGCCAGCATCACATTTTTTGCAGAGAAACACTAAGCACAAATGTTAAGCTCAAAAGATTGTGATTTAAAAATTAGGTGTAAATGAGTGTAGTTTTCACAGTTCAGCTCAGTTCTGCTTGCTTTAAGGAAGCGTTATTAACACTGCATTTTATGAGCCATAGTTTTCTGCTCTAAGCATACATTTGAATACTAATCGACCTTAACCCTCCCTCCCTCCTTGCTCTCTCCCTCTGTCTCTCAATGTAGATGCAGATTGTGGTATTTCAGCAGATGCAGTGGAGTTGCTGAGGTCAGGACACATTCGGAGGAAAAGTACAGTGGAGAGAGAGGACAGTGAGGACTCAGATACACTGTGTGCCTCTTCAAAGTCACATAAACTCTCCAGGGCTTCTTCTGCACCAACCAGAGGCAGCGCTGCTCCGAAACACATCAGCCAACGAACCAAAGAGTCGGCTGGACATTACGCCACCAACCTCGCTGAGTCTGTTATGCAGGACGCCTTCATCCACCTGTCTCAGGACGAGCCGTCTTTCATCCCAGAAGCAGCTGTTAGCATCTCCAGTTCACCACAGAAAGCAGCTGGCATGCGCCATCATACAGATGAGCCCCCAAGGGCAAGAACTTGCTCTTTTGAACTCCCGAAGATCGTGATCGTACAAAGTCCTGATAACTGCGATGAAGCAGAGTGGCCTGGCATGCAATCCGAACATCAGGGAATTCATAAGAGCACAGCTGAGCCAGGACCGCAGTCGCACTCTCATCTCTCACATGGCTCTCCCAAAAAACACTCGGCTAAGCCAGTGGAAGTGGCGCTAGCATGCGCTGCTAGCATCATTGGCACAATCAGCACCCCACAAATCACAGAGAGGCTCACACTTGAATCAGGTGATGAGGATGATGTTAATGAGGATGGAGGAAGTGAGAATGAACAAGGGGACTACTCGTTCTCTTCCGCCGTGTGCGGTATGGCTCAGATGGCCGGGGCAGTAGCCGTGGTGGACCTTACTGAAGGTTCTGCTGATACGGAAGACTCAGGTGAGATGTTCTCAGCATCTCTGGGGCTGCTGTCTGCGGCCCAGGCCTCCGCGGCCATCCCGTTGCATTGCAGTGTAGCAGAAGGCACCTGTGTGGAAACATTCAGGGCCAACGTGGCAGAAGTGCTCTTGAGGGAGGCTTCGGCAGTACTAACTCACAAACAAAGCTACACTAGCATAGCAAACTTCCTTGAGACTACGCATAACAAGATTGTGGATGGGATCACATATCCAAGGAGGTCATACCCGGGGCATCTGGAGGTGGACGAATTCACACAGGAGTTGGCGGACAGCGTTTTAAGATATGCCCTGGAGAAAGCAGTGAAAAGAAAAGACCTCGAAGGGAAGGACAGTGTCAATGTGCAGCGTTTTCTCCTGGAGAGTGTGAATGATCTGCTCTTTGACATCCTTTGTGTCACATCAAGAAAAATCAATGACATTTCAACATGTAATCTGGGGTCGGCCGACAGGAAAGGAAGCAAAGCTGGTTCCAAAGAATGCAAGACTGTCACCAAGCCTGGCGGAGAAGTGTTAAGCCAATTACAGGGTTGGACTGAGCACAGTCAGCCTGATAATCCCAATGAGAGGCAGAGCAGCTCTCTTTTGGGAAAGAGAGAGAGAGAGCAGAAGAGCAATCAGGAGGAAAAAGAGAGTGAATTAAACTCAAATGGGAAGGAGTCCTTCAGGCTTGCTCAGAGCAGAATAAACAGAGCCACGGTGAGGGAACTGGTTGACCTGCAGGGGCAGCTGGCTAAGTGTGATTGGAGCTATGACTCTAGGCTTCCCTCGGACGAGAGCTCTCCCTTGCACAGCACTCGAGGGAAAACTGGGAGAGAGGGAGAAATCAGGCAGCAATCCTCTTCCTCCACAGGAGCACTTGCAGTACCTAAAATGGAGGGTGAGTGCAAGACTCCAGTCATGTGCTTTGCTGAGGACTTGGCGACAACAGTG
Organism: Pygocentrus nattereri; assembly: GCF_015220715.1. NCBI lineage: Eukaryota > Metazoa > Chordata > Actinopteri > Characiformes > Serrasalmidae > Pygocentrus > Pygocentrus nattereri. The sequence goes on along the minus strand of NC_051217.1, from coordinate 25,832,061 downwards.
GTGTCCATGGCCACAGAGCTGGCGGCGATATGCCTTGAGAATTCGACTGGTAAGCAGCCCTGGTTTTGTGCCCTGAAGGGTGGACCTGAGGGCCCAGAAGGGCTTCTTCTGCCCGGCCGAACAGCTGCAGCTCTCCGCAGAAAAGAAACTCAAAACGGCACAGTAGTTGCCAAGAAGCACCGGCCTCCTCGACTCAGCGAGATCAAGCGTAAAACAGAGGAGCAGCCTGAGCTCATGGAACGTTTGGTCAACCGTGTGGTTGATGAGACCGTCAACCTGGATGATCCAGCAACTTCTGACCCCTTTGCCCTCTTTGCCTCAGAGGTCACAGCACGGATCATGAACTGTCCTGAGCTTAACGTAGTGGACACGTCTAAACAGGGCCAGCCCTGCCGTAGCCGGCTGCAGTGCGAGAGGTGGAGCAGTCGAGGCAAAGCTTCAAGCTATGAAAGCATCCCAGAGGAGGACGCAGATCCTTCTGGACCACTAAACACCCTTGGGCCAGGCAACAGGCTGGGTCACAACCTGAGCCGAGGAAGCTCGATCTCCAAGCAGTCCAGCTGCGAGAGCATAACTGATGAGTTCTCTCGGTTCATGGTGAACCAAATGGAGACGGAGGGCCGAGAGTTTGACCTCCTGCTGGACTACTATGCTGGGAAGAATGCCAGCAGCATCCTGGCGGCAGCTGTTCAACAGGCAGCAAGCAGGAAGAACGGACACCTCAATGTCCGGACATCATCTTGCCTCTCCAAGCAGTCCAGCACAGAGAGCATTACTGAGGAGTTTTACCGCTTTATGCTCAAAGATATGGACAAGGAGAACAAAGACTACGGCATCACCAAGACCAAAGAGTGGAGCAACAGCCTTCTGCCTCCAACCCCTAGAACTCCTTTCTGCATCCGCCAGTCCTCTGTTCCGGACAGGCGATCATCCGACTCAAGGCTGACCGTAAACTCGCCCATCAAGGCAAACTCGTTTGATGGATTTGCCCGAAATGTTCGCGGCGACTCACTTAACATCTACCCATCCAACTCAGTGTCGTCCACGAGTCTGTGCAAGTCTGACTCTTGCTTGTATCAACGTGGCCAAACAGACCACGTCACAGACATGCTAATCCACGAGACGTGGGCAAGCTCTATTGAGTCTCTGATGCGTAAAAACAAGATCATCGCAGAACCTTCGGAGGACAGTATGGAACTGGATGCTACCGACTCCCAGCCCCACGTCCAGCTCTTTGCTAATCGACTAGCTGCCAACATCGTGGAAAGTGGCAAGTCGCTAATGGGAAGTCAGCAGGAAGGAGGAACAGCTAGCCATCAGAAGCATGCTACAGTTGGAGAGAAGAGGCGGGGCTTTAAGCAATCTCGCCCAGGAAGTGGTCATAATCGGGCGAGCACACAACAGCAGGACGTTGGTGAAGGTTCCCAAGGGTCCACATGTGGAAGGTATGCACGGCTAGGACAGAGGGAGGTTCCTCTAATTCACATTGAGCCAGATCAAAGGGATGAAGTGTCTGAAGACACGGAGAGGGAACGTGGCCACAGCAGGGAATCAAATGCTCAGGTCCAACCTCAAAGCAGCAGGGATAGAGTGCCGGCGAGCTGGAACAGGTATGGTCAAAGAAAATTCACAAACACCGCTTGAGGGTCAATATTACACTCAAGTTATTTGAAGTGCAGCAGATGAGCTCGTAGTGGAGCTTTGAAAAAGCACAAGCCCTGAACGCAACTGTAGCATCTCAGCTCAGCAGAGTGGCTTTGATCTGCCTGAGAGGGAGAGATTTTGCAAAATTAAATTGTCAACTATTTTGTTTAATACAAAATGTTTGTTCCATTTTGCCAGTGGGTTTGTACCAAAAATAGGCACAGCAAAAAATATAAACTGAATAAGACCCTACTACACACTTCAAACATGCTGTCGAATGCTGTCACTTAGAAAAGCACTAAAAAGCCATAGATTCATGTATATGCTGTATTGGACAATATATACTGATACAACACATGATATAGTGTTTAGTTTTGTTTTCTCAAGATTATAAATTATTCCTGTCATTATGGTGACGAAACAATTTTTTTCCCAACTTAATAGTATCATTTTCCAGAAATACAAAATTTCCTTTTCTCATGATAACTGATGGTCTGTATACATTAAGAATCTGTTTATATGTTAGCAGTCTTTAATCTGAGGGCCTGTACAGGTCAGTGGTGCTGTTAAACTATTGTTAAACTGTTTATTTGTCAGTTTGCTGTTTTGTTTTAGATTGTAATATTGTCATTGGTACTGGTAATCCACTAAAGAACGTTTTATAATCTGAGGGGCTGTATTTGTCAGTTTTGCTGGTAATCCTCTAAAGAACTGTTTGTAATCTGAGGAGCTATATTGTCAGTAGTGCTGGTAATCCTCTAAAGACCAGGTTATAATCTGAGGGGATATATTTGTCAGTGGTGCCGGTAATCCGCTAAAGAACTGTTTATCATCTGAGGGGCTGTATTGTTAGTGGTGCTAGTAATCTGCTAAAGAACTGTTTATAATCTGAGGGGCTGTATTGTCAGTAGTGCTGGTAATCCTCTAAAGAACTGTTTGTAATCTGAGGAGCTATACTGTCAGTAGTGCTGGTAATCCACTAAATAACTGTTTGTAATCTGAGGGGCTGTATTGTCAGTAGTGCTGGTAATCGTCTAAAGAACTGTTTGTAATCTGAGGAGCTGTATTGGTCAATAGTGCTGGTAATCGTCTAAAGAACTGTTTGTAATCTGAGGAGCTGTATTGTCAGTAGTGCTGGTAATCCGCTAAATAACTGTTTGTAATCTGAGGGGCTGTATTGTCAGTAGTGCTGGTAATCGTCTAAAGAACTGTTTGTAATCTGAGGAGCTGTATTGTCAGTAGTGCTGGTAATCCGCAAAATAACTGTTTGTAATCTGACGGGCTGTATTGTCAGTAGTGCTGATGATGCAGTAGGGAGCTGTTTATGACTCACAGGCCATTTTGCTGTTATCTTGAGAAAATGGCAGGTTTTAGATTTATAGAAAAGATTAGACAACCTAACAATTCATTTTCATATTCATATTTAAATATATTCATTTGTGGCAACACCTTATTAAAAAAATAATCACCATGTCATCTTAGGCAAATCTAGTTTTTTCCTGAGATGCTACTGAGATGATTCCATTATCTTGGGAAAACACTGTTTCTCATGTTGTGATAAAAACATAAATAACTCGAGACCTCAAGAAAGCTCATTATCTTGTGTAAACAGTAAATCCATGACCTTTAGGGCTGCGGTAATTGGTTCCTTGTTGTGTTCAGTTTGTGTGTATTTGACAGATGCTGGTGTTTGATCAGTGTAGATAACAGAAACGAACACAATGGCTGGTGCAGTTATGCCGTGTACTCTCTCCCCTCAGCACTGACAGCAGGGACAGGACCCCAACAGTGCCCTCTACAGGTGTGGAGGGACAGTGCCGCTCTCCCAGCACTAGCAGTGAGGAGAGTGGCTCAGGCAGTTGGGCTCAAGTTGCCCCTGATGAAGACCCCCAGGAGGAGACCACCAGTAGCTTTATTCAGCTAAGCGAGGGGTCAGTCCTCCGGTATCCCATCATGCCTTATCAGCCATTCTAGTGGCTGCTCCATTTAGTTCTCCATTAAAGCTACATGCACTAAATGCTACGCGTAGCTCAAGCTGCTTCATAATCTAAGCTGCTTTGCTCACCATCAAGCGTTGGATATGATTTGGTTCTAATGTAGTTCAAATATGTGGAAAGATTCAGGCAAAAACGTACAATTTGCATAGTTGTTCCGACTCAAATGTCATCGATCTGCTGAGAAATCTGTAGCATCTGAAGTTTGCTTCTTGAGTTTTAGTGCTGGAGATACGAGGGTAAGTGACTCGTAACTAACACAACTAAGTGTACAACCAGGAGCAACATGCAAAAAGTATATTTAGGCCATGACACAGTTACATAAATGAACAGAAGTATGGGCAAAGTGCTACTCTAGGGTGAGAGTCTGAGTTGGAATCAAGTCTAGAGTCAAGGTGAGAGTCTGAATCGAGTCTAGAGTCTCTAAGGTGAGAGTCTGAGTCAAGTGTAGAGTCTCTGAGATGTGAGTCTGAGTCGAGTATAGAGTCTCTGAGGTATGATTCTGAGTCGAGTTTAGAGTCTCTGAGGTGTGAGTCCAAGTCGAGTTTAGAGTCTCTAAGGTGAGAGTCTGAGTCGAGTCTAGAGTCTCTGAGGTCTGATTCCAAGTTCAGTATATGCGGTATGAGTCTGAGTCGATTCTAGAGTCTCTGCGGTATGAGTCTGAGTCAAGTACAGAGTCTCTGAGGTATGATTCTGAGTCAAGTTTAGAGTCTCTGAGGTACAAGTCTGAGTCGAGTCTAGTCTCTGAGTTGTGAGTCTGGGTCGAGTCTAGAGTCTCTGAGGTGTGATTCCAAGTTGAGTCTCTGCGGTATGAGTCCGAGTCAAGTATAGAGTCTCTGAGGTATGATTCTGAGTCAAGTTTAGAGTCTCTGAGGTGTGAGTCCGAGTCGAGTGTAGAGTCTCTGAGATGTGAGTCTGAGTCGAGTATAGAGTCTCTGAGGTATGATTCTGAGTCGAGTTTAGAGCCTCTGAGGTGTGAGTCCAAGTCGAGTTTAGAGTCTCTAAGGTGAGAGTCTGAGTCGAGTCTAGAGTCTCTGAGGTGTGATTCCAAGTTGAGTATATGCTGTATGAGTCTGAGTCGATTCTAGAGTCTCTGCGGTATGAGTCCGAGTCAAGTATAGAGTCTCTGAGGTATGATTCTGAGTCAAGTTTAGAGTCTCTGAGGTACAAGTCTGAGTCGAGTCTAGAGTCTCTGAGTTGTGAGTCCGGGTCGAGTCTAGAGTCTCTGAGGTGTGATTCCAAGTTGAGTCTCTGCGGTATGAGTCAGAGTCAAGTATAGAGTCTCTGAGGTATGATTCTGAGTCAAGTTTAGAGTCTCTGAGGTACAAGTCTGAGTCGAGTCTAGAGTCTCTGAGGTGAGTCCAAGTCGAGTATAGAGTCTCTGAGGTATGATTCTGAGTCGAGTATAGAGTCTATGAGATGTGAGTCCGAGTCGAGTATAGAGACACTGAGGTATGATTCCGAGTCAAGTTTAGTCTCTGAAGTACAAGTCTGAGTCAAGTCTAGAGTCTCTGCGGTATGAGTTCGCGTTGGGTATAGAGTCTCTGAGGTATGGTTCTGAGTCAAGTTTAGAGTCTCTGAGGTACAAGTCTGAGTCAAGTCTAGAGTCTCTGAGGTGTGAGTCCAAGTCGAGTATAGAGTCTCTGAAGTATGATTCTGAGTTGAGTCTAGAATCTCTGAGGTGTGAGTCTGAGTTAAGTATAGAGTATCTGAGGTGTGAGTTCGAGTTGGGTATAGAGTCTCTGAGGTGTGAGTTTGAGTCGTCTAGAATCTCTGAGGTGTGAGTCTGAGTCGAGTCTAGAATCCCTGAGGTATGATTCTGGGTTGAGTCTAGAGTCTCTGAGGTGTAAGTCAAGTCTTGTGTCTCTGAGGTATAAGTCTGAGTTGAGTATAGAGTCTCTGGGGTGTGACTCAAGTCTTGAGTTTCTGAGGTGTGAGTCCAAGGTGAGTCTCGGGTCCCTAAAGTGCAAGTCGGAGTTGAATCTCAAGTCTCTAAGGTTCACGTCCAAGTCAAGTCTTGAGTTTCTGATGTGTGAGTCCAAGTTGAGTCTCGGGTCCCTACTCGAGTATTTAAGATTTGAGTCCAAGTCGTCTCGAGTTTCTGAGGTGTGAGTTCAAGTTGAGTCTCGGGTCCCTAAAGTGCGAGTCTGAGTTAAATCACAAGTCTCTAAGTTTGGAGTCCAAGTCAAGTCTCAAGTTTCTGAGGTGTGAGTCTGAGTTTAGTCTCGGGTCCCTAAAGTGCAAGTCTGAGTTGACTCTCAAGTCTCTAAGGTTTGAGTCCAAGTCAAGTCTAGAGTTTCTGAGGTGAGTCAGCATCGAGTCTTGCGTTTTGAGTCTCAAGTATCTAGTAGATCTTTTAGTCTCATTTTAATATTATACAAAAGTAAAAATGGACTAAACCCGTCAGACATGGTTCTGAATAACAGCTTTATAGAAGAACCTTCAGTTCACATAATGAAATAAAGACAATATACAGCTTGTAGTGTATATAGTATATAGTGTAGCTCAAAGCTTCATAGAACAGACAGTACATTTGTACAACTAATTCCAAGACTGTGTGACTACAACACACCTGCACACACACACACAAACACACGCGCATGCACACACACGCACACACACACAGACACACACACACATACACACACACACACACTAGGGGGCAGTAAGCACACTTGCCTGGAGTGGTGGGCAGCCCTATCCACAGCACCCAGGGAGCAGTTGGGGGTTAGGTGTCATGCTCAAGGACACCTCAGTCATGTACTGTTGGCTCTAGGGATCGAACTGGCAACCATCCAGTCACAGGACCGGTTACCTAACCTCAAGCGCACGACTGCCCCAAATATTCCATACATGTAATAAAAGTGCTATATAAACAAAATTTCATCACTTCTTAGCTATATTAGCTCTCGTGATAAAACTGAAGAAGTTCCCCACCAAGCATCTTTTGGCTGATGGACTCCATTTGGCTGAAATTAGATTTTTTAGCCAGACTCTCTCCGCAGCTGGGTCAGGGTCACGGTCAGAGTCTCACGTCTCAGTTTAATTCATCCCATTAAAACCTCGGCTGGCTCTCGCTCCCTTCACACTCCACAACATAGCCGGGAGCATCAGCCGAGCGAGCGAACGCATCAGCAGGCCGCGGCTGAAGGGAACGTGCCTAAGCGCACTTGCTGCTGTGGCCTAATCAGCACGCAGACACACCGCATCACACCAAATCAGATTAAACTGCCTGCTGGACACAAACCCAGACTGCTTTTGGCCACTCAGAACCTTTCACTCTGCATAGAGGAGGGAGCCGGAGCCGGGGGAACATAAATCCCTGAAGTGAGAGTGATTCCATTAGAGTGGCCGTTTTAGTGAAGCGCTCCAAATAAGCCGAGCTGACAGCGCCAATGGTTTCTGGCCCTCACAGACCATCAGCCGTCTACACTCCAGACAGGAAGTGCTCCAGATGGTCAGACAGGTGTCACCGCTGACATCCTATTGGCTTTAGCCGGTCCACTCGATACTTTTCCAACGGACCCCGGTAACGCGGGAAGTGTGTGTGTGTGTGTGTGTGTGTGTGTGTAGGTCAGCGATCTGGACTTTTTAATAGCACCCACATTATTTTACATTTCTCTAATAGCTGTGTAGTTATACATGAATAACACATGTAACAACACTGTAACTCCTGACGATATGCAGTCAGGGTTACAGATGGATTACAGAACTGTAGCCTATGTAATTACACATGGGTTTCAGCTTCGGTTTTGCCTCATGTAATTACACAAATTTATCTTTTTGATGCACTACAGATCAGAAAAGGTATGTTTTACATAATCACTGTAGAATAGTTTAATTGTAACAATCGCATCACATTGATTAATACCATTCTGTAATTACACTGTATCTACAAAACAACTACACAGGAGCTTTCCTGTAATGCAGTGTTCATTACATTTCATAATAAGTGGACAGTTCTTGTGTAGTTGCTATGTAGGTACTGTGTAATAATGCATTGGTGCTCTAGATATACTTGATACACTTGTGTAATTACATGCGGCAAAACTAAAGTTGATACGCCTGTGTAATTACAAACTGTACTTCTGTAATCCATCAGTAACAATCAATAGTAGTTACATTGTTGCACCTGTTGTTCACATGTAACTACACAGATATTAGACGCACGTAATATAAAGTGGGACCTTTTAATATTTTGAGTGCAGCAAAGATTCAGACAGACTTATTTAAAAGAGCTTGTCTTTATTTTTTATATGTATTCTAAGGGTTCTTTCATAAAGAAAATGGTTCTATATAGAACCATGAACACTCAAAGAATCTTTTGCACTGTTCAAGGGTTCTTTGCATCATGAAAGCGTTCTTCAGACTGGCAGAGAATACATACAGAATGTGCTGTATATGGTTCTATATAGAATATTTTTGAAAATGGTTCTATATAGCACCGAAAAGGGTTCTGCTAATGTATACAAGCTTTGTAACAATACCGGAAGCCTTTTGTGCTATATAGAAAAGATTAAAGTGTGGCTAGGCTGTTGCTGTGATATCCCAGGTGGTTGCTAAGTTATTGCAAGGCTGTTGATAGGAAATATCAGGCAGCTGCTGATATGTTGCCAGGCAGTTGCTATGGTAACATGGTGGATAAGGTGTTGGGTAGTTGCTGCGTGGTTCGCCTACATTAGTAATATTTATAAATCTAATAATTAACATTTTTATACAATACTGAGAAACGATGTCACGGTGAGTTACAAGGTGAAATTAAAAATTGGCAGTGTTTGTTTAGTCCTGTTAGCAGCATAGCTATCTTTAACTAGGCTGTATTCAAGCTAATGCTAAGCTTCAGCCACAGGACACACAGAGCAGCATGTCACATCATCATGGCAAGAATTTGGGTTCCATAAACCTCTGTAACATTTGCTTTTCAGTGTTTAATTTTTTTTATAAAACTGTGTTTTACTCAGAGCTTCATGCTGAGCTTTACACACCCACAAACTGCTGCTTCACCCACACCAGATGTAGGCTGCACCATATGGTCATGCGCCCCCTAGTGCCAACCTCCATGTACTTCAGTACCTTCACTTCATCTCCTGCTACTTTTCTTTTGATTCTCAGAAGGAAAAGGCTCTGCTAGCGTATGGTGGGTTTCAAAGCTGCCGCTTTCTAGGGGTGTTACAATACATTGTTTTGTATTTTATCACTGTTTACATTGTTTTCTATTTTATTCATTGTACTGAACTGCTTGAAACAAGGTTTCTCAAATGTAAACGCCTGGAGCACCGAACATACACTCAACAGACTGCAGCAAATAGAGTACTCACACGAAAGTTTATATGGTCTGAGGTTTTGTTTATGGTTAACGTAGGAGCTGGAGGCGAGACTACAGACCTCTGAAGTCCTCATTCTCTAATCAGTGTCATGTTTCTCTCTAAGGGAAAAAGGAATATCATTTTCGAAAATCACTGGTATCGTTTCCTGCAGTGGAAAATGTTCCAAACGCGATCCTACGTTCACTTTCCCAAATATAGCTCTCGATCACCTGACTTTCAAGATCACCTAACTGTCAAAGTAATAATAATGCTACACACACACTACAAGCAGATTTATGCATATTGAAATGATGTCGCATGAAAGTAAGTCTACTTAAGTGATAGAACACAGATGGAGACCGTTATCGTGAAATACCATCACGGCTGTGATTTGGTGGCCATCATCACAGCCGTGATGTTATTGGTGATAACACACTCCTCGAGTGCTCTACTGCTTTAATACAAGTTAAATAAATACAGTAAGAAATGAATAAACTGGGCAGTGAACGCAGCATTTCATATGTTTTAATGTTCAGTTCCTTCCTCCAAATTATAGTTCCTTAACGAGCAGCTTGTTGCTATATCAGAGTAACAAGCTCCACCCACTCGCTGCACAGCCAGCAGTTTGTTCTCCATTTTCTTACACTAAATTCCCAAACTGTCGTCACCATTGAGCAGCTTTTCAGTTGGCAGCTGTGACAGAAGAACAGCTAAACAACCTGGAATCATCCAGAAATTAACCCAATACCATTCACGAAATGTGTAGTCTGATCTTCAGAGTCTGACCAAATCAGACTGAGCCATAAAACAGACTGACCCAATTTCAGGTTCAGCTCAGTTTGGTCAGTTTTTCCAGATCAGTGTTAATGTTGTTTTGTTCCAGCCAGTCTGTAAAGCTTCTTACAGCCCGTTTAGTTTGGTGAATGGTATTAGGTTCATTTCTGGCTGATTCCAGGTTGTTTAGTTGTTCTTCTGTCACAGCTGCCAACTGAAAAGCTGCTCAGTTTGGGAATTTAGTGTCGTCTCATCTTCAGAGTTGGACCATATTGGCTATCGGTCAGATATGATCTTAACAGTGCCTGTTTTCTGTTTGTGGCAAAGTAAAATAGTGAAAATGTTCAAATGGCTTGAGCATCTCCTACAGCTATCAGAGTCATTGCTTAGCAACAGAGTCTCAGCAGAGTGATACAGTTTTTGTGAAAAGCCTGTGATGTTATGGTGAAATAACAGCAGTTAGATGCCTCTCGACCAATCAGCTCACATGTTGTATAGAACTGTTGTATAATAACTAATATACACCAACACCAGCTCCTCAAACTGCAGCCTAAAGCTGCCAAAGCCTCTTAACTACCAACTGGACAAAGCCTGCCAGGCTTATGATGTCAGTTTAGTGTGCAGTAGTGTCAGCTAGCATGTAGTAACATTCATATTTTGTATCTCTTTAACAATCTCAGAATTTAGAATCCAGGGAAACTGGATGGAAAAATGTTGGTGTGGCAAAACATTTCAGCTTCAGAACATTTTTATTATCCAAAGTATGTGACAGCTCTGATTTTCGCAAAAAAAAAACGTTCAATTTTCCCTTAGAGAAATCAGGTTAGACTCTGAGTCATATATTACCAGGTCTATAATCTCAGGGTCCTATATACCCTGGACCTTATAACCCCAGGGTGCCATAATCATAGTATTCTGTATTTCCCAAATCCTATATTTCCACTGTCCTATAATCCCTGTGTTTTATATTCCCAGAGTTTTATAGTCCAGTGGTCCTGTAATCCCTAAATGCTAAAATCAGCGTTCTGTGTTTCCATTGTCCTATATTCCCACCATCCTATAGCCCCAGGGCCCGATATTCCCAGGGCCCGATAATACCAGGGACCTATATTCCCATGGTTATATAATCAGAGGGTCCTATATTCCCAGGGAGCTATAATCTGTTTCCTATACTTCCAGTTCTGTAATCCAAGGGTCGGACAATCCCAGGGTGTTATAGTCTCATTTTGGTTCGTATAGGAATATAGATATTCTGATGTTAAATCTTAAAGTTTCAGTATCAAATCAAATCAAATTTATTTATATAGCGCTTTTTACAACTGATGTTGTCACAAAGCAGCTTTACAAAAATGGGAATCACAGCACAGAGAATCAGACAAAACACTGAACATAATATACAGTATTCATTAAATAAATAATATTCAGTAAATAACATCTAAAGTTGTGTTTATTTATATGCTGCTTCCCAGTAGCTTCCCTCATTAAAACAGTTCAGTGGACATGAATGGGAACCTCTTCAGTGATCAGCAGCACTTAAATGATTCCCTTCAAAATATTAGCCTTGCAAAACGCTGCCGGTAATAAAACCTTTGAGCACAGCCTCAACAGCTGGTTTTGACGCCCTTGTCAAGTCACTCTCACCATTTCCCAGCTATACAACTAGCAGTAACAGTAAAAGAAAAGCAGCGCAGCCAAACTCAAACTAGACAACGCGGTTATGTTAAAGGATTATGGGTTCTACACTTCTATGGGTTCTCAAAAAGTGCTTTGAAGTAAGTTTGCCGAGTCTAGCCTAGCTGAGGCGAAGTGCTTTTCAGTCACACTTTATTTGGATGGCCAGATCCAGCAGACGCAATACAGATACCTGATTCACTAACAGTATGGTCATGGTTAGGATTAGGTTTTGCCTTGAGGTTAAGGTTACGGTTGAGGGCAGTCGTGGGCTGGTGGTTAGGGAACCAGCCTTGTGACCGGAAGGTCACCGGTTCAATCCCATTTTCTGACAAAAAAAAAGTGCAGTCATGGTCTGGAGGTTAGTGAACTGACCCTGTGACCATGACTGAGGTATTCTTGAGCAAGGCACCTAACCCCCAATTGCTCCCCAGGCACCATGGATAGGGCTGCCCACTGCTCTGGGTAATTGTGCTCACTGCCCCCTAGTGTGTGTTCATTAGTGTATATGTGGTGTTTCACTGCACAGGTGGGTTAAATGCAGAGGTCTAATTCCTCTGTGTGCAAATGGTTCTGATCAACAGGGTTAGGAATAGGTGTAGGTTTTGCCTTAAGGTTAGGTTTAGGTTTATTTAATAGATATTTAGTTGAACATTACTTAAAGACATATTGAGCACTTACCAACCATCTATAGTGGACCATCCAAGTAAAGTGTTGCCTGCTTTGGCTCTTGCTTTTCCCTGTATGACCTTTGATGACTCTGGGGAACATGAGATCCCTTTTATAGGTTCTCTTAATGTATCTAATCTCAGAACCGTGGGAACATTTTGTGGCACTTGTACTTTTTGCAGTGTTGAAAAGCAAAGTAACATATCGTATCAAACAGAACCCTGAACGCTGTGAATCGTTACACCCCTAACGCTCTCATAGCCTGGCAGGCATTTCTTTCTGCTTGGAGCCCAACTGCTGTTAACACCCCGTCATCCTGCCTCAAATCACAGAAATGTGGCTGCAGTGGAGAGAGAGAGAGAGAGAAAGAGAGAGAGACAGAGAGAGGGAGAGAGACAAACAGAGAGAGAGAGAGAGAGAGAGACAGAGAGAGTTAGAGAAAGAGAGAGAGAGAGAGAGAGAGAGAGAGACAGACAGACAGACAGACAGACAGACAGACAGACAGACAGACAGAGAGAGACGGCACTAAGAGCTACGTATGTATGTGTGTTACAGAAACGGGAACAGTAGCGCATCCAGCCTCGGCGTGGCTGACCTGGAGGGCCTTCCAGAATGCTCCGTCTCCACTGGGATAATCAGGTAGCTAGCAGTTGAAGCTAACTGCTTTTCCATCCAGCCTGAAGTGTTGGGGTTAATGGAGGTTAAGCTTTCGTTCTGAGTCTGGAGTAACGTCCAAATGCCTTATTGCACTCTTCCACTCATAAACAGATGGGTGCCTGAGACAGGCCAGTCAGACTTAGCTCATAGGCTAGCGCTAAACACAGCCATTAGGTCAAAAAAGGACAAAGAAGGCCTTTTCATCCAGTGGTTCTCAACCTTCTCGGTCTTATGTTTAACAGACCTTTAAAGGAACAGTATGTGTTATATTGACTGTACTAAATCATAAAATGACTATGATGCATCATCAGAGGTTAACAAAAACCGGCTAATCTAAAATACTGGCTTCTCCAACAGCAGCGCTACAGCCTGCATGTTCTCTGAGTTTTGGCCTCTGATCTCGCCCACTGCCCATGTCCCAGTACCGTTTAGACACCCCGGGTTGCCAGATAAGAAACAAATTAGCTAGCAAACACAGCTGCAGCCATAGAATCACGCAACGGAACTGGATCAACAGAGATAATATTAGATTCTACCCAAACTAAAGAGCTTCTAAAAAGCTCTGCGAGACCAGAGATGCAGTAAAACAAGAATAAATATTGGTGACACGTTTGGAAGGTGGAAGCGGCTTAGAGCCTAGAAGTACTTTAAAACAGAAGCTAATGTTCTCGTGAATAGGTCAGCGCTGAGCTAAAGCTAAGATCAGCCAACCTTAACTGATTTATCACGGCTGCTAGTAGGGATGGGCATTTTAAGCCTTTTGGGGTGATGCGACATCAAAGGACATCGTAGATAAAAGAATAATAATAAAACAGACTGTTCTGGTCATAAAATCTGATTGGCTGAACTGCATTTGAAGACGTTGTAAAATCCACGATATATCACTCCAGTGACCGCCTCACAACAACTGGACTCTCTATCACTGCGCCACTGCACAAAGAAACACTTGTGATGTTAATGTAATAATCTTTGACTCTCATGCTGCTCACATGGACCACTGAGTGCATTAATTAAGTAACAACTTGTTTTTTGTTTAAACTGAAGGGCTAACAACTTATTTTCTTATCTAGAACTGGACTGGTCAACTAGCTAACTTCAATTGCGCTTCAAATGTCTGTGCTTCAGTCAGTTGTATCGTCAAACCCAGGCCAAATCTCAACTGGCTCTGTGCTGTTTAGTGTTTTAGCTATGAATGTTTAGTAAATGTGCATTTTTTATCAAGTATGGACGTGTCTGAATCCCAAAAGACTGTTTCTTAGTTATGTTGGGCTGCAGGATCCAGTATTTAAACTCCTACATAGTGCACTATGTAGGAAGCAGGGAGCCGTTTGAGACCCAGCCCCAGTGTGAGAAGGAGGGCACCACTGGGTTGGTGCTAAATAAGACTGGCGGTGGTGATTTGGTGACTAAACAATTTTTATAAAGCAAATGTTTCTGCATTTAACAGTGATGCGTTATCATATGTTCATTCTTATATGACAAAATCTTAATAAAATCATGAAATGACCGCAGTGAACAACAGGCAAAAATGAGAGGCCTCCATTACAGTGATTTTATTGCTTTGCGTCGTGCCTTATTCCCCGTGATAAAATGACACTAATCGACAGCCTCTTGTGGCTTATTGTTTTAATATTCATGAACGCTGCATGCTAGTAGTATACTTTCATTTTGCCTGGAAGAGTAGTTGTTGTTCCAGTGACGAATCTGGGGCGCAGCCTCTGATTGGACAACAGACTCAACCCAAGGCGGCAGTGGATGGCTAACAGTCCTGCTAACAACAATAGCAACAGTAGCTCTTTTCATGGACATCACAGAAGACATTGTGTTGGATTTGACATTATGGATTTTAGAAAGTCTCCAAAAAGAGTGCAGTTCAAGGCTGGATTAGCCCTCATTGAAATGGCAAAATTCTACTGTCCCTGAACAAAATAAAAGCAGTGGTGGACAGTAACTAAGTAAATAAGTAAATGTAATTAGTTTCTGTACTTAAGTCATTTTTTCGTGTATCTTTCACTACACTACATTTGAAAGTTTAATATCTGAGTTTTTCCTCCACTACATTTTGAGAAATCTGTCGTTCCTTTTGGTTTCTGTGTGTATAAAAACGTAACATGTCAAAACGAAAGAAGCGCAAAGCAAGAGCACCAATCAGGGCACAGCGGTCACTTTACCTAGAGCTGGTTTTGACCTGTTTGTCATACCGACCCAGTGCAGCACACGGTTCAACAACGGCCTTTAAATAAAATAGTAGACGTCACGTATAAAGTCATAATATTTTAAGAATGAAGTCGTACTATTTCGAGATTAAAGTAGTAATATTTACAGAAAAATATCGTAATATTTTAGGAATGAAGTCATAATATTTAGAGAATAAAGTCATAACATTCAGAGAAAAGTTTCCTCCGAGTCCATCTGGCACTTTATTCTAGATAAACGCAGTTTCCTCCGAGTCCATCTGGCTCTTTATTCTAGATAAATGCAGTTTCCTCCGAGTCCATCTGGCTCTTTATTCTACACAAACACCAGTTCCTCTGAGTCTGTCTGGCTCTTTGTTCTAGATAAACAGTTTCCTCCGAGTCCATCTTGCTATTTATTCTAGATAAACACTGTTTCCTCCGAGTCCATCTAGCTCTTTATTCTAGATAAACACAGTTTCAGCTGTTTCAGCCGGTTCTTACCCTAATACGAGGCTGTTGTTGATGTGCAGGAGAGACGGGGAGGCTGAATGTTTCTTTATGGGGGAATCGATATGAAAGTGTAGCTCCACCAACTCAACGCCCCTCATTTAACACCAGGAGGAGCTGCTTCACTTCGCAAAGCCTTTGGCCACAATATATACCTTTCCTGGTATTAATGCCACTTCACTGTTGTAACCTTTTAGTACTTTTACTTTTGATACTTCAGTACATTTGAAGGCAACTTTCTTTAACTCAAGTACATGGTTTGTGTACTTCATCCACCACTGCTAGCATGCAATGTTCTTTATTTTTATATGTACAACATCCTTTTAAGTCATTTCAACATTCGAGTACTTGCGTTTATACTCTGTGGTACGTGTGCAGCTGGGTTATCAAGCCATGCATGTAGCGAACACTGACAGAGCTCTACAAAATCCACAAGCTGGTTTATTTGCAAACAATGAAACATCGCAAACATATATATTAGCTGATCATCTTACCGCGCAGGACTCGGCATCGCTAACCATTGTCAAAGTTTAACCCTTGTGTGGTGTTTTCAGTGTTTTCAAAAGCATGAGAGTTTCTCATGAACGGTCTGCTGCTGAACTTCTTTAGCTTACGTGCTTTTTAATCACATCATAATTACATATTGTATAAGTAGCTGAGTCTTTAAGTAATTCTAGTTCACATCTCATTATAAAGGTTTTTAGTGAAACCTTGTGAATTAGTGAGCTCCTGCTGGTTTGGGTTTCACGGAAGTTTCTCTTCTTTAAAATATGCACACAAAGACACAGCTCCCCCTTTTGGATAAACTGAAGACTGCTACACAGGTGCAAGTGCAGGCATGTGGTCTTATTAATGTAAATATTTCCTTTTCAAAGCAACATTCTAGTTTTGAGTACTGAAGTATTTTTGTCTGAAGCGTAACAACAAGGTGAGAGATCTTTTGTTTTCTGATTCTGAATTGGGTTTATACGCGGGATAAAGATGTGAACCGGAGCAGAAATGCTGATTGGGTCTGTCTGTGTGTGCAGTGAGGAGAGAGAGAGAAAAGCAGCACAGAGTCCCGAACAAGCCGACGGTGAGTGACACAGCCTTTACACACCTTTACACTGTACTGCTGAGTACACTGCTGTGTTGATGCTGTGCAGTGTTGGTGTGCAATGTTGATGTAAAGTGTTGACGTGCAGTTTTACTGATGTGCAGTGTTGATGTGCAGTGTTGATGTGCAGTGTTGATGCTGAGTATTGATGCTGTGCAGTGTTGATGTTAAGTGTTGATACTGTGTAGTGTTGATACTGAGTGTTTAAGCTGTGCGGTGTCGATGCTGTGCAGTGTTGATCCTGACAGTGTTGATGCTGTGCAGTGTTGAAGCTGTGGTGATGTTGTGAAGTGTTGATGCTGAGTTTTGATGCTGTGCAGTGCTGATGCTGTGCAGTGTTGATGCGCAGTGTTGATGCGCAGTGTTGATTCGCAGTGTTGATGCGCAGTGTTGATGCGCAGTGTTGATGCTGTGCAGTGTTGATGCTGAGTGTTTAAGCTGTGCAGTGTTGATGCTGTGCAGTGTCGATGCTGACAGTGTTGATGCTAAGTGTTGATGATGAGTGTTGATGCTGTGCAGTGTTGAAGCTGTGGTAATGTTGTGCAGTGTTGATGCTGAGTGTTGATGCTGTGGTGATGTTGTGCAGTGTTGATGCTGAGTGTTGATGCTGTGCAGTGTTGATGTGCAGTGTTGATGTGCAGTGTTGATGCTGAGTGCTTATGCTGTGCAGTGTTGATGCTGAGTGCTGATGCTGTGCAGTGTTGATACTGAATGTTAATGCTGAGTGTTGATGTGCAGTATTGATGCTGTGCAGCATTGATGATGAGTGTTGATGGTGAGTGCTGATGCTGTGCAGTGTTGATGCTGTAGTGTTGATGCTGAATGTTAATGCTGAGTGTTGATGTGCAGTATTGATGCTGTGCAGCGTTGATGATGAGTGTTGATGGTGAGTGTTGATGCTGTGCAGTGTTGATGTGCAGTGTTGATACTGAGTGTTGATGCTGTGCAGTGTTGATGCTGTGCATTGATGTGGAGTGTTGATGCTGTGCAGTGATGTGTAGTGCTGATGTGCAGTGTTGATACTGTGCATTGATGTGCAGTGTTGATGCTGTGCATTGATGTGGAGTGTTGATGCTGTGCAGTGATGTGTAGTGCTGATGTGCAGTGTTGATGCTGTACATTGATGTGCAGTGTTGATATTGTGCTTTGATGCTGTACAGTGTTGATGCTGTGCAGTGATGTGCAGTGATGATGCTCTGTAGTGATGTGCAGTGCTTTTGCACTGCAGTGCTGATGTTCTGCAGTGTTTTGTTAGAGAGAAAGAGCTTATAAAGGAAACAGTGTGGAGAGAAAGTGTGAGAGGGCCTGTGAAACAGAGGGAGAATATGAGAGAGGAGCTGTTTGAATTTGCCCACACAAACTCACACATCAGTGACTCATTCAGACTCAGCAGAACAAAAGACCCCCCTCCCCACATACATACATATACACACACACACACACACACACACTCACTGACCGACACACACACACACACACACACTGAAACACACACTAACACACACAGACACACTGACAACACAAACACACACACAGACTGACACACACACACACACACACACACACACACACAGACACAAACTGACTGACACACACACACTGACTGACACACACAGGCACACACACTCACTGACACACACAAACACTCACACACACAGACACTCACTGACCAACACACACACACACTGAAACACACACTAACACACACAGACACACACACAGACTGACACACACATACACACGTTGACACACACACGCACACACACTGACTGACACACACACTGACACACACACACACACACACACAAAGAGAGAGAGAGAGACAGAAAGAGAAAGAAAGAGAGAGACTAGAGAGAGAACAGTATGCATGAAAGAGAAAAGAACGAGTGAGAGAAAAAGTGTCTTTAACAGCAAGTGTTTTAACTTAAACGTCCCATCTCTGTATCTTTCTCTCTCTTTCTCCCTCTCTCTATCTCGCTCCCATTCTCTCTATCTCTCTCCCTCTCTCTCTCCCTCCCTCTCTCAATCTTGCTCCCATTCTCTCTCTCGCACCCTCTCTCTCTCCCTCTCTCTTTCTCCCTCTCCCTCTCTCCCACTCTCTCTTTCTCCCTCTCCCTCTCTCACTCCCTATCTCTATCTCACTTCCATACTCTCTATCTCTCTCCCTCTCTTTCTCCCTTTCCCTCTCCTTATCACACTCCCATTCTCTCTCTCTCCCCTTTTCTCCCTCTTCCTATCTTTCTCTCTGTCTCTCTCTATCACGCTCCCATTCTCTCTATCTCTCCCTCTCTATCTCACTCCCATTTTCTCTATCTCTCTCCCTCTCTATCTCCCTCTCTCTCTTTCTCACTCTTTCTATCTCGCTCCCATTCTATCTCTCTCCCTCTTTCTCTCCTTCTCTCTCTCTCTCCTTCTCTCTTTCTCCCTCACTCTCCCTCTCTCTTTCTCTCCCTCTCAATCTCACTCCCATTCTCTCTTATCTCTCTCCCACTCCCTATCTCGCTCCCATTCTCTTTATCACACTCCCATTCTCTCTCTCTCCCCTTTTCTCCCTCTTCCTATCTTTCTCTCTGCCTCTCTCTATCACGCTCCCATTCTCTCTATCTCTCCCTCTCTATCTCACTCCCATTTTCTCTATCTCTCTCCCTCTCTATCTCCCTCTCTCTCTTTCTCACTCTTTCTATCTCGCTCCCATTCTATCTCTCTCCCTCTTTCTCTCCTTCTCTCTCTCTCTCCTTCTCTCTTTCTCCCTCACTCTCCCTCTCTCTTTCTCTCCCTCTCAATCTCACTCCCATTCTCTCTTATCTCTCTCCCACTCCCTATCTCGCTCCCATTCTCTTTATCTCTCTCCCTCTCTCTCTCTTTCTCCCTCTCTCTATCTCACTTTCATTCTCTCTATCTCTCTCCCTCTCTCTCTCTCTATCTTTCTGCTTTGCACCTGATTTTATTTAACACAAAATGGATTGTACTTTTATGTATTTATTTCTTTTTATCTTTTTTCTTTTATTATTTATTATTTATTCAGTAACCCGTTTGTTTTTATGTGCTGGTTTGAGGGCTGAGATGGCCCGAAGTCACTTTTACACACTGTAACGAGATGTGGTTACAATAAAGTGCTGTTAAAAGTAAAAAAAGTCTCTCTTTCTCTACTCTCGCTCTCTCCCTCTCTCTCCTTCTGTCTCTCTCTCTCTCTCTCTCTCTCTCTCAGAGGTGACCTCAGGTTTGTCCACAGCAGGTAGTAGCTGTCAGAGGGAGTTGTTGGTGGTGAACTTTGACCTGGGAGTGGACAGTGTGGATGTGGAGTTGCGGGAGGCTCTGCAGTGGATCGCGGCATCGGAGCTTGGCGTTCCGGCTCTTTACTTCCGAAAGACTCAGGAACACAATCTGGCCAAGGTGAGTTCTCCCCTCCCAGATCCCCCCCCCCCCCTCCCAGCTCCCCCCTTGCCCACACAGATACTGGCCACTGATGGAAGGTGGCAGGGTGCCTAATGCTGAGCTCACATGTTTGCAGTTTTCCAATCTTCTGCTCAACTGCAGCAGTGAAATAAGCCAGATGTGTATTTTTCAAACATCTCTTCGTTGAATTCCAGACAAATATGTTATTATACAACACAAATGAAGAGTGCAGAGTGCCCCCTGTCTTTCTCCACCTGAAATAATCTATTCTGATCAAGCTCTCCTCCTATAGTCGCCGGATGCTATGAGGTACAGAACAAGATTTTTGAAATATGTTTGAAGTATTATGTGTTCACCTCTCCATGGATCACCACCTTATCGTGGTGGAGAGGTTTGTGTGCTTGAAGGACCCTAGGAGCTATGTTGTCTGGAGCAAAAGCTCCTGGTAGGGTCTCCCATGGCAAACTGGTCCTAGGTGACAGGCCAGACAAAGTGTGATCCATAACCACCCCTATGAGGACAACAAAGCAGGACTTGTGTACCCTGCCCGGATCAGGGTTACCGGGGCCCCACCCTGGAGCCAGGCCTGGGGGAGGGGCTCGCCAGCGAGCGTCTGGTGGCCGGGCATTCACTCATGGTGCCCGGCCGGGCCCAGCCCGAAGGAGCTACATGAGTCCCCCCTCCCATCGACCCACCACCGATGGGAGGGGCAGTAGTAGGGGTGCGGTGCATTGTGGATCGGGCAGTGTCCGAAGGCGTGGGCCTTGGCGTTCTGAACCTCGGTTGCTGAAACTGGCTTTTGGAACTTGGAACGTTACCTCACTGGCGGGGAAGGAGCCTGAGTTGGTGCGCGAGGTTGAGAGATACCGGCTAGATATAGTCGGGCTCACCTCAACACACAGCTTGGGCTCTGGGTCCAATCTCCTTGAGAGGGGCTGGACTTTTTTCTTTTCTGGTGTTGCCCATGGTGAGAGGCGGCGGGCAGGTGTGGGCTTTCTCATAGCCCCTCGACTCGGCGCCTGTATGTTGGGGTTTTCCCCAGTGGACGAGAGGGTAGCTTCCCTACGCCTTCGGGTTGGGGAATGGGTCCTGACTGTTGTCTGTGCTTATGCACCGAACAGCAGTTCAGAATACCCAGCCTTCATAGAGTCCTTGGGAGGGGTGCTTGAAAGTGCTCCTCCTGGAGACTCGATTGTCCTACTGGGGGACTTCAACGCTCACGTGGGCAACGACAGTAAGACCTGGAGGGGTGTGATTGGGAGGAATGGCCTCTCTGATCTGAACCCGAGTGGTGTTCAGTTTTTGGACTTCTGTGCAAACCACAGTTTGTCCATAACGAACACCATGTTTGAACACAAGGATGTCCATAAGTGCACATGGCACCAGGACACCCTAGGCCGCAGTTCAATGATTGACTTTGTAGTCGTGTCAGCGGACTTGCGGCCATGTGTACTGGACACTCGGGTAAAGAGAGGAGCTGAGCTGTCAACTGATCACCACCTGGTGGTGAGTTGGATCAGGTGGTAGGGGAAGATGCCAGTCAGACCAGGCAAACCCAAACGTATAGTGAGGGTTTGCTGGGAACGTCTGGCAGAAGATCCTGTCAGATTGATCTTCAACTCACACCTCCGTCAGAACTTTGACCAGATATCGGGGGAGGTGGGGGACATTGACTCAGAATGGGCCATGTTCCGCTCCTCCATTGTTGAAGCGGCTGACTGTCCCTGTGGTCGCAAGGTAGTTGGTGCCTGCCGGGGCGGTAATCCTCGAACCCGGTGGTGGACACCCCAGGTGAGAGATGCCGTCAAGCTGAAGAAGGAGTCCTACCGGACATGGTTGGCCTGTAGGACACCAGAGGCAGCTGGCAGGTATCGACAGGCCAAGCGATCTGTGGCTTCAGTCGTTGCCAAGGCAAAAACCCGGGTGTGGGAAGAGTTCGGTGAGGCCTTGGAAAGTGACTTTAAGTCGGCTCCGAAAAGATTCTGGCAAACCATCAGGCGACTCAGAAGGGGAAAGCAGTGTGCCACCAGCACTGTATATAGTGGAGATGGTGTGCTGCTGACTTCGACTGAAGACATCATTGGGCGGTGGAAGGAATACTTTGAGGACCTTCTCAATCCCACCAATACGTTCTCCAGTGAGGAGGCAGAGTCTGGGGACACGGGAATAGGCGTGTCCATTACTGAGTCCGAAGTCGCTAAGGTAGTTAAAAACCTCCTTGGCGGCAGGGCTGCAGGGGTGGATGAGATCCGTCCCGAGTTCCTCAAGGCTCTGGATGTTGTGGGGCTGTCTTGGCTGACACGCCTTTTCAACATTGCGTGGATGTCGGGGGTGGTGCCACTGGATTGGCAGACTGGGGTGGTGGTGCCTCTTTTTAAAAAGGGGGACCGGAGGGTGTGTTCCAACTACAGGGGAATCACACTCCTCAGCCTCCCTGGTAAGGTCTATGCAGGGGTACTGGAGAAGAGAGTCCGGCTTATAGTCGAACCTCGGATTCAGGAGGAGCAGTGCGGGTTCCGCCCTGGTCGTGGAACACTGGACCAACTCTTTACCCTCTCCAGGATTCTGGAGGGTTCATGGGAGTTTGACCAACCAGTCCACATGTGCTTTGTGGATTTGGAGAAGGCATTCGACTGTGTTCCCCGGGGTATTCTGTGGGAGGTGCTTCGGGAGTACGGGGTACATGGCTCTTTGCTACGAGCCATTCAGACTCTGTACAAACAAAGCAGGAGTTTGGTTCGCATGGCCGGCAGTAAGTCAGACCTTTTCCCAGTGAGAGTTGGACTCCGTCAGGGCTGCCCTTTGTCACCGATTCTATTCATAATTTTTATGGATAGAATTTCTAGGCGCAGTCAGGGGATGGAGGGTGTCCGGTTTGGTGACCTCAGGGTCACATCGCTGCTGTTTGCAGATGATGTGGTCCTATTGGGGACATCAGGCCGTGAGCTTCAGCTTTCACTGGATCGGTTTGCAGCCGAGTGTGAAGCGGCCGGGATGAGGATCAGTACCTCCAAATCCGAGGCCATGGTTCTCACGCGGGAAAGGGTGGAGAGCCCTCTCTGGGTCGGGGATGAGCTCTTGCCTCAAGTGGAGGAGTTCAAGTATCTCGGGGTCTTGTTCACGAGTGATGGTACAAGGGAGCGGGCTCTTTACCGGTCTGTTGTGGTAAAGAAAGAGCTGAGCAATAAGGCAAGGCTCTCGATTTACCGGTCGATCTACGTTCCCACCCTCACCTATGGTCATGAGCTTTGGGTAATGACCGAAAGAACGAGATCGCGAATACAAGCGGCCGAAATGAGTTTCCTCCGCAGGGTGGCTGGACTCTCCCTTAGAGATAGGGTGAGAAGTTTGGCCATCCGGGAGGGACTCGGAGTAGAGCCGCTGCTTCTTCACGTCGAGAGGAGCCAGTTGAGGTGGTTCGGGCATCTTGTTAGGATGCCTCCTGGACGCCTCCCTTGGGAGGTGTCACAGGCAAGTCCACCAGGGAGGAGACCCCGGGGAAGACCCAGGACACGCTGGCGTGACTATATCGCCCAGCTGGCCTGGGAGCGCCTCGGAATCCCTCCCAAGGAGCTAGTGGAAGTGGCTGGGGAAAGGGAGGTCTGGGCTTCATTGCTCAGGATGCTGCCCCCGTGACCCGAACCCTGGAGAAGCGGAAGATGATGGATGGATGGATGGATGGATGGATGGACATATTTGTGAACACAGCATTTTGCATCAGAGGGGTTTCTGATAAAGTGGCCGGGGAGGGATGTTCTGACAGTGTGCTGGATTTGCACTAATCTCTGTGCGTGTCTGTGATCAGTTTCAGAGAGTGGTCCACCTGGCTGGTCAGAAGGCGTGGCGGGTGGGTGATTTATTCAGTCTGGTAGTTCAGTTCTGTCAGCTTCAGCAGGACAAGCAGGACGCAAGCGGAGCAGCTCCCGGCCTGTTTGACTGGCTCCTGAAGACGCAGCGCTAAAACACGCAATCACTCAAACTCTGCGCTGACAAACCGGTCAGCAGGACTCTAAACCTCTGCTGACCCCTTCAGGTGTGGAGTTCAGTGCAGTTCGGGTCATCTTCCTGCTCAAACGCCTGATTTTACTCATCAGTTCATTACCAGGTGTAATAATCAGCTAATTACCAGGTTTAATAAACTGTTAATTGCCATGTACAGTAATCAGTTGAGTGTCAGGTTTAATAATTGGTTAATTATCAGGTTTAATAAGTACTTAATTATTAGGTTTAATAGTCAGTTAATTACCTGGTTTAATAACTGATTAATTTCCAGGATTAATAATCAATGATTAGTTAATTACCAGGTCTAACAATCAGTTAATTACCAGGTTTAATAACTGATTAATTTCCAGGTTAATAACAAATTAATTACCCAGTTTAATAACTAATTAATTTCTAGGTTTAATAATCAAAAATCTGTTAATTACCAGGTTTAATAATTGATTAATTACCTGGTTTAATTATCAGATTTAGTAATTGACTAGGTTTAATTACTAGTTCACTGTGTGTGTGTGTGTGTGTGTGTGTGTGTGTGTGTGTGTGTGTGTGTGCGTCAGAGCGTGTTCAGACGGCCCTCTTCAGCTCGTCAGGTCTGAAGGTTGTAGCTTGTACAGTCTATACAGTTCTGCTACGAATGAAAACAAACCAAGTGAAGTGCACATGTGACAAATGACCACAGTGAGGGCTGACAGTAACGGTGGGCACAGATACGTCAACTGAACCAGACAAGCTTTTTAACACACATCTGCAAATATCAGGGCCAGAATACAAACACATTCAGTTCACATCAGTAATACAGTTTAAAAAGGTCCTGTAGTGACTGTATCTGTGTATTGTAGATAGAGTTCTCTGATTGTGTACTTTAAGGGTCTGAGCTGTAACAGTATGGTAAACTAACCCCCGTGTGGAGGATGTACTCCAGCCTGTCTGTCTCTCACTGTGAGCTGTTTATCTGCTGTATTACACTGACCAAGAGGAGATAACAATAATACAACAATATAGGAGTGAATTATGTCCAGCTCACTTATCACAAACTAAACAGCTACTTATATGGTATAAAAACAACTTTCAGGGTGAATTTGGAGAAACTTCAGGCCACCGGACACAGAGTCGATAAACGGATTAGGATCAAGTTCTTAAGCTTTTAAACTCTCGTCATATAAACTGAGTGAAAGTTCAGTATCTCATCCAGCTTGGCATCGGTTCACTGTCAGTTTACTCAAGCTGGCTGTTGCTGAGCTGAAAAAGGAAAGGCTACTAACAATTTCACAGCACATGTGGCTTTCTGTGGTCTCAGTATGGCTGCAATTTAAAGTCGTTAATGCGCTGAGAAACTGACCAGTGCTCAGAGTCGGCACACGGTGATGTGTCGGGAGCGTGTCCCACGATTAACATGTTAACGTTCTGGAATTTTAGGATGTGTGACGTCTTCTTGTGAAGACCACAGGAATACACAAAAAGCTGTGGGATATTTTACCCCAGAGCCTATCCCAGCAGTCACTGGGCGGAAGGCAGGAATACCCCAGGCAGCTCGCTAGTCCAACACAGGGCAGATGCACAGACAGACAGACCAACAGGCAAACATATACACTCACACACACACATCTAGGGGGCACTATAGAATCTCCAAGATGCTAGGAGGAAGCATGCCAACTCAGAGATGACCCTGGTCGCCCAGCCAGAGATTCAAACCCAGCTCCTTGCTGTGAGGCTGTGTCCAAGTTTATCACTACTGTATACAATTTTCAGACCTGTGAGTGTTAAACTTGTAAAGCTAGGTATTTACAGGTCAGCGAGGGCCGTCCGAACGCTCGGCCACAGCAGGTAGATCACCAAACTGTGACGTGAACAGAGCCAAACCGTCCAGGCTGTTCACATGTTTATTCCTTCCTTCCTCACTGAGGCTCTGCCTCCTGCATCTACACCCTAATACACTTCATTACTGACCACTGTATGTGTCACAGCTCCACACTGACCACACCCTTCAGAACACACAGACCCTGACCCTGATCCTGACCCTGGATCTGCTTGCCTGCTTGGTTTAATTCCAACAAACCCACTAGACCCAGATCATCACCGTGGACTGTGACATCATAATCTACATCAAACAGAGAGTCATAATGTGGCAAGAGACAACATTACACCATCATAACATCGCTGATGTTCACAGCGATTTATCTGCTCTTTCCTTCTGGACAAACGTTATGCATATGAGTTGAGTGACAACCAATCAGATTGTTGATGTGTGCCGCAGTAACTGAGCCCAAAGTCACACACTCAAACCCACACCAGCAGGAGATGGAACGGTTGATATTGACAGTATTAGCGCTTTTGGGCTCAGAATTGTCCTACAGTTCTGCACACAGTCTCCCTCTCAACCCACGTTTTTTTAGTGACATGCCCTCAAAGGGGCCAGCAGGGGCAAGAGAAGCACTTCTCTTCGACTTCTTAGTTAAATGATGGTGGTGCAACTTTCTAATAATTCATTCCAACACCAGAGGGTTGTGAGCTTGAATCCCAGCAATGCCACAGTTGGATATATTATGAAACCCAAGAGGAGAATATGCCAGATGGTACTGTGTGATAGAAAGAGTGCCAGCTAGTAGAGAAACTGACTAAAATAAGCAAACTCAGTTTAGTTTATCTAAATGAGATGCAGACCTAGAAACAGTGGCTGGGAGATTTTTTGACTCTAAGGAGTTTGAGTTGTGTGAACTCAAGCTGAGTCATCTCAAGAAAAGCCACAGAATCAGTTAGTAGATCATCGAGTTGAACTGACCGCTCATTTTATTAAAATACTGTACCTTTGTGTGCGTTTTTTGACCATTCATTATTTCACTTAATATTCACTCCAAGGCATCAGAACTTATTGGAAAATGCCTCCACATAATATATTTTGTCCAAAAAATAAAAATTTCAACATAAAATGTACAATCAACATTGAGCCCAACTGACCAAAATACGTGAGGCTATAGTCTTACCTTAGTGTTCGTTTTTTGACAGTTTTTTTAATTCAATTATTATTCACTCCAAGACATGAAAGGTTCTTGGAAAATGTCTCCATGTGATATAATTTGTCCAAAAGATTCAGATTTGATCTTAAAATGTACATTCAACATTGAGCCAAATTGGCCAAAATATGTAAGTCTTACAGTACATGAATAAAATATAAAATGTCTAATTTAAAAAAAGGAGATACAGGTCAATCTAATTGGCTTAAAGTTCAGATAATTTTTATTATTATTTTTAGCAGTTGCAGCAAACCAACTCCCAGCACCTCCACTTCCCAGGTCCCTGTTATCACAGCTTTAGATATCATGACTGCAGCTATAATGGTTATTTCTACAGTTGCACTCTTAACAAGTGAAATCATGTCAAATCTAGTCGATATATAAAAAATATTTCCCATTTTGAGACTGCTGTAGAAATACTATTTAGAATATTTGCCCTATTTCTACTTTATTTAAAGTCATTTTATCTAGGGCTACTGGCTTATTCAGATCATTTGAATTGTTTTTAGAAATAAATATCGTGACTTTTTTTTGTAGACAGAATTACTAATCAGTTTATCAATAATGATCAACAGCCATGTAACTGATTAGTAGAGTTTGTGGATTTTTTTCTTTCCATTTAAATGAATATGCGTTTTGAGCTCCAATCCATGATTTGCAGCTCCAGTCCTGGTTTTACTTCATAAACACATACAGCAGTTTGTTGCGCTATGAATGCACGGCTACTGTTTTTTTCCTCTTAATTTTAGTTTAATGTTTTTGGTCTTTTCATAGAGAGTCACTTTTTACAGATGAAAGTTTGAGGTGCGATTTTTAATGTGATGAAACTTCTGCTTGAAGCGGCAACTTGATCTTTTTGTCTGTAAAACTCACTTGTTGTGAAAAGGCCTTAGATTTGTTGCCCCCTCTGGCAGAAATGGAAACTTTTGAATTGAATGTTACTGTAAAATAGCGTATTTTAAAGCAGCACTGTGTGTTAGAACTGAATGAAGTGTCTTTACTGAGTGAGGAGGATATAAACAGGTGAGCAGCGCTGCTGCTGTGAGTCGTCTATAAAGCCTGAAACAATCATTTAAACCCAGAGGCGTCGAGTTTTTCACACCATGTCGTAAACCTATACATTGCTGTGTACACCTGTACACGCCTCTGTACATCTGTATACACCTGTATATGCCTGTATACACCTGTACACTGCTGTGTACACCTGTACACGCCTCTGTACATCTGTATACACCTTTATATGCCTGTATACCCTTGTACACTGCTGTATATGCCTGTATACACCTGTACACACCTCTGTACATCTGTATACACCTGTATATGCCTCTGTACAACTGTGTACACCTTTATACGCCTGTATATGTCTCTATACAAGTGTATGCACCTGTATATGCCTGTATGCATCTGTACATTGCTATATACACATGTACACTGCTGTGTACACCTGTACACGCCTCTTTACATCTGTATACACCTGCCTACAACTTTACATGCCTGTTTACACCTGCACACTGCCTCTATACAACTGTATACACCCGCACATGTGTACACCTGTCCACTCCTGTATACACCTGTATACACCTATATAGATTCCAGTAGACACCTGTACCAGACGCATACACTCATATCCTGTCTGAGCTCACACCTCAGTTGAAACGTGACTAGAGGACTTTTTCCCTTTAATAAGCCGCGTGTTCCAGCGGTTAATATGCATGGCCAAGCAAACCTGCATACAAACCCAGACAACCAATCGGTTGCTCCAACGGGGAGGGACATTTACAGCCATTTAGCCTTGATATTTTGTAGCCTGAAGATTTCTATAGCATATAAAACATTTCAGATGCAGCGGGTCAGTTTTTATTAACAGAAACAGGTCTGACAGCTGCTGTACATGAAGACGAGGTTATCGCTGGATATGATGGCTTATTACCGATACATGTTTATAACATTTCTGACACGCCCGATCCACTCAGCACAGAGAGAAGTATTTAGCTAACGTTTACTTTTGCAGACACGTCCACTTGTTTCTATTGTACCTTTGAAACTGAATCCTGTGTTTAAAGCTTCTGTGTGAAAATAAAGACGATTTAAAAGGCTTTATTTTGGTTAGATGTACATAGTCTAGATTTTGAGCTATGGCACCACTGGGGCTGCGAGCAGAAGCCCCTTTTCTCTGGTCTTAGCACTAGCAGAGAGATCCACAGTGAACCTGCGACATTACAGGTAGCAGTCGGTCAGTGTATGTTACGGTATGAAGTGCAGTTTTCGTCATGTATATCTGTTCATGTGAATTCTGATGTGTAAAGGTTTCCTCTGCTTAGTCACATAATAATAGTAAGTGTTTTAATATCAGCATTGAAAGCACAACCGTCTAACAATCTGTGACTGTATAACTGAATGTATTTATCTTTACAAAAACCAATAAAAAATTTACGTCAGGTGAGTCTGTTGTGGATCATTGTTTATTTGAGGAATAGATGGACGTATTTCATAATCCATATCATCACTGTCCAAAGAAAAGCATCTCCACGCATCTCCTAAGTAGCCACTTTATAGGAGACATGGAAAACGTTCAGAAATTTGAATGTAAGTTAATGTAAAGAGATTCTTTGGAGTATTTCTATTGATCCAAGGCAGCCTGACAAACTTTACAGAAGCAGGAAAATAAAAACTGAAATGGAGAGTTAGATTTTTTTTTAAGATGGCGACGATATACTGAATCAGTTCCAACCCAATCTTTCCAGGCTCCGCCTACAAATGTCTAATGATGGAAATCTGTTTTTTGGTTGGACTATCAGAAGCTTGATAGAATCTTGTAGATGCAGCCGAGATGGAAGCAGACAGCAGATGCTGATCTAGACTCTTAAGAAGAAGGTTCTTCAAGGGTTTTCAGTAAGGGGAATGGTTCCATTTAGAACCATAGGTTCCATATAGAACCATCTGCATGTTGAAGTAGTTCTTCAGCTTGATGGAGAATGTGCTGTATCTGGTTGGGCTATTGTTACAACATCAAGCTTGTAACTATAGCAGAACCCTATTTGGTGTTAGAACCATTTTCAAAAATATTCTACATAGAACCATGTACTACACATTTTCCATCAAAAGATAAAGAACAATTTCACCATGCGGAGAACCACTTAAGCATGCAGACGGTTTTATATGGAACTCTGGGTTCTGTCGGTGATGGTAGAACAACAGTAGTGTTATCACTTTAATGTTTTGGGTACTTTTTAAACTTTTTAAATTTACTAAATTGAATATTATAGTTATTATTACTTTTTTACCATTTGATTTGTTTTTACTAAACCACAATTTTAATCCCTCATCGCAAATAAATGGCATCTTGTCAAATGAAATTATCTTAAATCTAGCTAATATTTCCCATTTTGAGATGGTTGTGCACGTATAAATTATCTCGCTTAATTCTGGACACTTTTCACTTGTTTTGAATAATTTTAATAAGTAAAATTATCTCACTATACTGGCATGATTTTGTTGAATTTGTTGATTTCGACTTCCGGTTTCGGGCAGTATGGCGTAGGTTGTGGAAAACGTGAACTCCAAAGAGCAAGGTTGTTTATTACTTATGGTGCACTGTTAATTTCCTTTTTTTTCGCGACTGAGCCTTGGTTTTAGTCTACTCACCCGTTTTGCTGTGTCTGTTTTCGTCGCAATGCCGCCTAAAGCGAGTAAAAGTTTGGCTTCCTCTCAACCTCTCATCGGCCCCGCGCTTACTGCGGCCTCCTCGGCCTCGGGTGCCGCGTCCCCACCGAGAGAGAAGCCCGCTTCCCCCGGCCTCGCCAAAGAGCTCGCAGCTCTAAAATCGGACATCATACAAGCGGTGACCTCGGAGCTCACGCGTGCACTTACAGCAGAGTTCCACTCTATCTCCAGGGATTATCATTCCAAACTTCAGACGGAGCTTCAGGAGATGAAATCTGAGCTTCTCCGAGACAACGCGTCGCTGAGAGCGGAGCTCGGGTCAGTCGTGCGCACCGTTTCTGAAGTTGAAACCTCCCTGTCGGCACTCTCGGATGAGGTTGTGGGACTCAGGGCGAGAGTTGAGTCCCTTTCCAGTGAGCTCGTCAGAGTCGATGCTAAATGCGAGGACCTGGAGGCTCGTTCGCGTCGTCAGAACATCAGGATTATCGGCGTGCCGGAGGGTGATTCACGATTCACTTTGTCCAACTCCAATGTGTCGGAGCTTTTGAGGGAAGCCCTCTCTTTGGAAAAAAGCCCACTTGTGGACAGAGCTCACCGTTCTTTGGCGCCTCGGCCAAAACCCGATGGGCCTCCTCGTCCAATAATAGTGAGGTTACACTATTTTGAGGACTGTGCTCGGATTCTCAGAGAGGCAAGGAATCGTCCGCGAATCACTTTTTCTGATATGAATCTCTCCATCTACCCTGACCTCACCTCCAAAGTGGCCAAGGCGAGAGCATCCTTCAACACAATCAGAAGTAAACTTCGTTCAATGGACGGGGTCAAGTACGGTATGTTTTACCCAGCTCGACTTCGTATTACATACAAGGGCGAAACGCGGGAGTTCACTTCTCCTACTGAAGCTGAGCGCTTCATTTCTACAATGCCTGGGTGACTGACTGTTTCTCTCATCCTGCCTTTTGCATACATCCTCTCCATGCCTTGCTTTTTGAAAGTGAATAAATATGTGGATGGAGTGGGGAAGGGAGAGGAGAGATAAACATAAACAGGTACATAAAAGTGATAAATATAATTGCAACGGAAATTAATGGAAATGTTTGAGAAGAATAATTGATTGAATGGGGTGCACCATGAGACACTGTTTGTAATATGTTGTAAATTTGCTTGTTCTGTGGGGTTTACTAAAAGTCTGTACTTGCACTGAGCTGTTCTTTCGGAAGTGTTGTTCATTTGGGATTGACTCCCGTTGGAGTCTGTTTGGAAGTAGGGTGGGGGGTGGGAGTCATGTTTTGGATGGGTGGGTTGATGTCGTTTTTTTTTTTTTTTTTTTTTTTTTTTCCTCTCAATTGGCCTGTACAATGGTTCACATTTATTGTATGATAAATGACTGGTCCTAATTTTAAGACAGTGTTAGGTGAGTTCCCTTTAAGATTCCTGACTTGGAATGTTAGAGGCTTAAATAATCCACTTAAACGGTTGAAGATATCTAATCACTTGAAACATTTAACTGCTGATGTAGTATTTCTACAGGAGACACACCTTAAGAATGAGGATCACCTTAGATTGAAATTCTCTTGGGTTGGTGAGTTTTTTCACTCTAAATTCAATTCTAGAACCAGAGGAGTTGCAATTTTGATCAAAAAGGGAATTCAGTTTGTTCCTGGGAATGTTGTTGCAGATGTGAATGGCAGGTATCTGATTGTGCAAGGTCATCTATTTAATACCCCTGTGTTGCTTGTGAATGTTTATGCCCCCAATTTCGACAATCCAAACTTTATGACGGGATTACTCAGCTCGATACCATCTCTGAATACTCATTTTTTGATACTTGGTGGAGATTTCAATTGTGTTATGGATCCAGTTTTAGATCATTCAGCCCCTCCCATGATAACCCGCTCTGCTATGTCTCAAGTGCTTTTTGATTTCTTAACTGACAATGCTATTCTTGATCCTTGGAGAGCTCATAATCCTAGTGCTAAAACATTTTCTTTCTATTCTCATCCACATAAAACATATTCTCAGATTGATTTTTTTTTTTTGATAGCTTTCTCTCTTCAAGGGTCATTTCATCTAATTACCATCCTATTGTGTTGTCTGACCATGCCCCCTTAACTGTCAATGTGAAGTTATCTAACCGTCCTTCTGTCCCACCACCCTGGAGATTTAATTCGCTGCTGTTGTCGGATCCTGCCTTCAATTCATTTATCAATTTTTCTATAGACGATTTTATTATCAATAACAAAAATTATTCTACATCAGCTTCTCTTTTGTGGGAATCCCTTAAAGCTTATTTACGAGGGCAGATTATTTCCTACGCTGTCTATTCCAACAAGATGCAGAAACAGGAAGTGCAGGATCTGATGACTGAAATTGCTGAGCTTGATAGACTCAATGCACTCAACCCAACTTTCGCTTTGCAGAAGCGTCGATTGGATCTTCAAACTAAATTTGATCTTCTTACTACTTCCGGTGCAGAGCGCCTTCACTTACAAGCGCGCAGCAGTTACTATGAATATGGTGACAAAGCCTCTAGGTTATTGGCCCATCAGTTAAAAAGACGTGCAGCTTCTCGATCGATTTTTCAAATAAATGGTCCGGAGGGTGAGCTGTGTTCGGATCCACTGTCCATTAATGCAGTTTTTAATTCCTTTTATTCGGAACTTTATCAATCGGAAGCTGCGTCTGATGATGAGGTGTCTGCCTTCTTGGATGGCTTAGAGTTTCCCATCATAGATCTACCAGATGCAGAATCTCTTGATTCACCTCTGAGCCTAGAAGAAATTGGGATTTCTATTAAAGCTATGCAGACAAATAAGGCTCCTGGTCCAGATGGGTTCCCTATTGAATTTTTTAAAAAGTTTATTGACAAATTGGCTCCTGTTCTTTTAGCGGTTTTTGAGGAGTCTTTATCCTCTGGAACTTTGCCACATACGATGACTCAAGCTTCTATCTCACTTCTTCTTAAGAAGGACAGGGACCTGGATTTCTGTGCATCATATAGACCTATTTCTCTTTTGAATGTAGATGTAAAGATTTTGGCCAAGGCTCTGGCATTGAGACTGGAGCGTGTTCTGCCCGGGGTTGTTTCACATGATCAAAATGGATTTATTAGGGGGCGACAGCTTTTTTTCAACGTTCGGACGCTTTTGAATGCTATATTTATGGAACATTCTTGTTCTTTTCCTGAATTAGTTATTTCTTTAGATGCAGAAAAAGCGTTCGACAGAGTCGAGTGGAATTTTTTATTTTTAGTGCTGCATAAATTTGGATTCGGAGATAAATTTATTTCCTGGATTAGACTTTTATACACTGCTCCCCAAGCTAATGTGCATACAAATGGTGTCCGCTCGGAGTATTTTTCGTTGAAGCGTGGGACAAGACAGGGGTGCCCATTGTCACCTTTATTGTTTGCTTTAGCTATTGAGCCCTTGTCTATTGCTTTGAAATCCCTTCCACTTTTTCGGGGTATTGTACGTGCTGGTGTCGAGCTGAAACTATCGTTGTACGCTGACGATCTGTTATTATATGTGACTGATCCTGCCTCATCTCTCCCATCAATTCTGTCTCTGCTAAACACATTTGGCCTAATTTCAGGATATAAAGTAAATTTGCAGAAGAGTGAGTGTTATCCAGTCAATGCATTGGCCCTGACATTTAACTACTCCACTATACCATTTAAATTGGCTCCAACTGGTTTTAAATATCTGGGGATACATGTTTCTCGCACCCTACCATCTCTTTTTCGCAATAATTTCACTTCTTTATTGAATAAACTTAAATTGGACTTGCAGAGGTGGAAATCCCTTCCCTTGTCCTTGTTGGGCAGAATTAATGCTGTAAAGATGAATGTCTTGCCTAGATTTCTTTTTTTGTTTGTCTATTCCTTTATATTTACCTAAAAAGTTTTTTAAAGATTTGGATCAGCTTATTATCTCTTTTATTTGGAGTGGCAAGCTTCCCAGAGTGAGTAAATTAATTTTACAGAGATTCAGATCTGATGGAGGCCTCTCCCTTCCCAACTTCTCATTCTACTAATGGTCAGCACATGTTCATAAAATACTTAATTGGCTTCACTCTCCAGAGTTGTTGTGGTGCAGATTGGAGACTCAAACTTGTGTCTCATCTTCTCCACTTGCTCACTCACCTCTCCCTTACCACTTAAGATTAAAAACTTTTCCAAAAACCCAGTGGTGATTTCCACTCTTCGTATTTGGTGTCAGTTTAGACGCCATTTTAAATTCTTAACACCTTCTTTGCTAATGCCTATTTTGAATAATCATTTATTTTCCCCATCTCTTTCTGACACTGCCTTTCTTACTTGGCACAAGAGGGGTATAACATCTTTTGGTGACCTTTTTAAAGATGGGACCTTTTGCACTTTTGCCCAACTGGCTTCTGAGCATAACCTGCCCTCTTCACATCTGTTTCGGTATTTCCAGATCAGACACTGTGCCTTAGCTCTCTTCCCTGGCTGCCCTATAAGGCAGCCTTGGGATGATTTATTATCTTTAGATCCTTCCAATAAATCGCTTATATCTAGAGTGTATTTGATTCTTCTAAATTTAGATGTACCTGATGTGTGTAAAATTAAATGTGCTTGGGAAAAGGAGTTGGGCATTTCTCTTTCCGATCAATGGTGGGTTAGAGCGATTAATGTGGTGCAGTCTTGTTCACCCTGCGCAAGATTCCAATTTATTCAGTTTAAGGTTTTGCATAGAATGCACCGTTCAAAATTTCAATTATCTAAATTTTATCCCAACTTAGTCAGTGATCAATGTGATAGGTGTTCAATTTCTCCTTGTAATCTGAGTCACATGTTTTTTTATTGCCCAGTCTTGCAGAGGTTTTGGAACTGTTATTTTGATATCATGTCCAAGGTTTTGGAGGTGGAAATAGATATCTGTCCTATGGTGGCAATATTTGGCTTTTCTCTTCAATTACCCTCACTTACTCGAGGGCAAGCACAGGTTTTGGCCTTCACCTCCTTACTGGCTAGACGTCGTATTCTTTTTCTATGGAAATCTTCAAAACCTCCTTCTGTTGCTTTTTGGCTTCAAGATGTACTGCAGTTTCTCAAAGTGGAGAAGATGTCATGTACCCTGAAAGGTAACACCGCCTCATTTTACACCAAATGGAACTCTTTTCTTTCCTATGTTGATTCGCTTTCAACATTGCCGGCTGACTGAACTTGAAGGACCACTATAATTCAGATTCATTCACAATTGTGTTTTTTTTTTTTTTTTTTTTTTTAATTATTATTATTTTTATTATATATTATTATTTGTTATTTATTATTTTTATTATTTTTATTTATTTATTTATTTATTTATTTTTTACAGACTCAACTCATTATGTTATTCTGTTTTGCTCCTCTGTGGGTTGGTATGATTGGGGGTGGACCAAAATGTTTGGGGGAGAAAATGGGGAAAAATTTTGAGCATAGACAGTGCTGTTCTCTATTTTCTTGTAATTAATGCTGTGACATGTTTGCTTTTGGTCTTGCTCTTAAAAGAAAATAATAAAAAAAAAAAAGAATTTGTTGATTTCAAGCACAACAAGCAAAGCATACTGAGATAATTTTACTTACTAAAATCACTTAAAACACGTAAATAATATCTACAAACGAGGTAAATAATCTTAAACTAAGCTACAACAGCAACATCTCAACAAGAGAAATATCTTTTGACTATATTTAAGATTTCCTCTTTTGCAGTTGCAATGCTGTTTTCTGTTTTGGTTTGGCTACACTGTAAATGAGGGTCATTGTACACGGAGTTTAAATAAAGGTTGATTAGATGATTGAAACAGAACCGTTCCCTTTTGAAGAACCGTCGTTTTGAAGTGTGTACCGTAAAAGCAGGAGAGACTGAATCAGGACACATTTGTGCTCCACACATCTTGAGCACAGGGATCAGGCCGTGTTTAACACTGAGATGTTCCTCAAAATCCTGCAGGTTCCAGCAGAAACATACGTTCCTTCAGCGCCAGATCCTGCAGGTGTTGTCCTTACTGCCTGCAGAGAGAAGAACCAGAAGAATAATGCAAATTAGTGTGTGTGGTTGTGTGTGCGTGAGTGTGTGCGTGTGTGTGTGCGTGTGTGAGTGTGAGAGTGTGTATGTGTGTGTGTGTGTGTGCGTGTGTGAGAATCTGTGCAGGAGTGTGAGAGTGTGTGTGTGTCTAAATGTGTGTGTGTGTGTGTGTGTGTGTGTGTGTGTATGTATGTGCGTGTGTGCTTCTCAAAATAGTCCTGTTTTAAACCCGGAGAACATCAGAGCACAACAAACAAAACCGTTCTGACTCCATAAAAGGACCTTTCTTTTTGGTTCTGTGGTATTTAAACATTATATGTGTGTGTCTATATATATATATATATATAAACATAAACATAAAAACAATAAAAAGTAAACCTTCACAGCTGCCACAGAGACTTGTTAATACCATCACACAATTTACCGAAGGACTGATTGGCCCTCTACAGGGACACAGTTAAATATGGTGGTTTCCTGCAAAAGTGCCATAAACTTCTTCACACGCCACATTTCCCCCCCTCAGTGTGTTAAATTCAATAAATAAACCGTAATGGCGTATTAAAATGCGCAGGGTGTGTCTCTACAGAAAATGTGTAACTTATTTACACTCAGAGAATCAATAACATGGAATTTGAAGAGGGTAATCGTCATAATTGCCTGTGATGATGGTGTCTCCTTCATAGTTGAAGGCGCAGGAGAAGATCTCATCCGTGTGACCTTCCAGCACCTGCAGGCAAGATCCGGAGCTCACACTCCACACACGCGCCGTTTTATCCGCACTGGCTGTCAACACACACGTCCCCTGGGGGTTAAAACACACCTGACAGAGATGGAGGGGGGGTGGGGGGACAGGGAGAGAGAGGGAGAGGGGGAGAGGGAGAGAGGGAGGGAGAGAGGGGGAGAGGGAGAGAGGGAGGGAGAAAGGGAGAGAGGGAGAGGGAGGTGAGAGAGAGAGGGGGAGAGAGAAGGAGGGAGAGAGAGAGAGGGGTGAGAGAGAGGGGGGAGAGAGGGAGAGGGAGACAGAGAAAGAGGGAGAGAGGGAGGGAGGGAGAGAGGGGGACAGAGAAGGAGAGAGGGAGGGAGGGAGAGAGGGGGACAGAGAAGGAGAGAGGAAGGGGGGAGAGAGAGGGGGGAGAGAGAAAGAGCGGGGGAGAGAGAAGGAGAGAGAGAGGGAGAAAGGGAGAGGGGGGGGAGAGGTGTGAGAGAGGGGGGAGAGAGGGATGGGGAAAGAGAAGGAGAGGGAGAAGGGGGGAGAGAGAGGGGAAGAAAGGGAGACAGAGAGAAAGAGAAGGGGAGAGAGGGGGGAGAAGGACAGAGGGAGAGAGAAAGGGAGAGGGAGACAGAGAAAGAGGGAGGGAGGGAGAGAGGGGGACAGAGAAGGAGAGAGGAAGGGGGGGGAGAGAGAGGGGGGAGAGAGAAAGAGCGGGGGAGAGAGAAGGAGAGAGAGAGGGAGAAAGGGAGAGGGGGGGGAGAGGTGTGAGAGAGGGGGGAGAGAGGGATGGGGAAAGAGAAGGAGAGGGAGAAGGGGGGAGAGAGAGGGGAAGAAAGGGAGACAGAGAGAAAGAGAAGGGGAGAGAGGGGGGAGAAGGACAGAGGGAGAGAGAAAGGGAGAGGGAGACAGAGAAAGAGGGAGAGAGGAAGGGGGGAGAGAGAAAGAGAGCGGGGGAGAGAGAAGGAGAGAGAGAGGGAGAAAGGGAGGGGGGGTGAGAGAGAGGGGGGAGAGAGGGATGGGGAAAGAGAAGGAGAGGGAGAAGGGGGGAGAGAGGGGAAGAAAGGGAGACAGAGGGAGAGAGGGATGGGGAAAGAGAAGGAGAGGGAGAAGGGGGGAGAGAGAGGGGAAGAAAGGGAGACAGAGAGAAAGAGAAGGGGAGAGAGGGGGGAGAAGGACAGAGGGAGAGAGAAAGGGAGAGGGAGACAGAGAAAGAGGGAGAGAGGAAGGGGGGAGAGAGAAAGAGAGCGAGGGAGAGAGAAGGAGAGAGAGAGGGAGAAAGGGAGGGGGGGTGAGAGAGAGGGGGGAGAGAGGGATGGGGAAAGAGAAGGAGAGGGAGAAGGGGGGAGAGAGGGGAAGAAAGGGAGACAGAGAGAAAGAGAGGGGGAGAGAGGGGGGAGAAGGACAGAGGGAGAGAGAAAGGGAGAGGGAGACAGAGAAAGAGGGAGAGAGGGAGGGAGGGAGAGAGGGGGACAGAGAAGGAGAGAGGAAGGGGGGAGAGAGAGGGGGGAGAGAGAAAGAGCGGGGGAGAGAGAAGGAGAGAGAGAGGGAGAAAGGGAGAGAGAGGGGGGGAGAGGTGAGAGAGAGGGGGGAGAGAGGGATGGGGAAAGAGAAGGAGAGGGAGAAGGGGGGAGAGAGGGGGGAGAGAGGGATGGGGAAAGAGAAGGAGAGGGAGAAGGGGGGAGAGAGGGGAAGAAAGGGAGACAGAGAGAAAGAGAGGGGGAGAGAGGGGGGAGAAGGACAGAGGGAGAGAGAAAGGGAGAGGGAGACAGAGAAAGAGGGAGAGAGGGAGGGAGGGAGAGAGGGGGACAGAGAAGGAGAGAGGAAGGGGGGAGAGAGAGGGGGGAGAGAGAAAGAGCGGGGGAGAGAGAAGGAGAGAGAGAGGGAGAAAGGGAGAGAGAGGGGGGGAGAGGTGAGAGAGAGGGGGGAG
Source organism: Pygocentrus nattereri (assembly GCF_015220715.1). NCBI lineage: Eukaryota > Metazoa > Chordata > Actinopteri > Characiformes > Serrasalmidae > Pygocentrus > Pygocentrus nattereri. The sequence continues at coordinate 25,792,829 of NC_051217.1, read as the reverse complement.
AGAGGGATGGGGAAAGAGAAGGAGAGGGAGAAGGGGGGAGAGAGAGGGGGAGAAAGGGAGACAGAGAGAAAGAGAGGGGGGGAGAAGGACAGAGGGAGAGAAAGAGTGGGGAAGAGAGAAGGAGAGAGGGAGAGGGGGAGAGAGGGGGGAGAGGGAGAGAGAGGGAGAAAGGGAGAGGGAGACAGAGAGAAAGAGAGACACAGAGAGGGAGAGAGAGGGAGAGACAGAGAGAGAGTGAGGGGGTGGGGGGAAGAGAGGGAGAAAGGGAGAGAGGGAGAGGGAGAGAGAGGGAGAGAGAGGGGGAGAAAGGGGGAGAGAGAGGGAGAAATGGGGAGAGAGGGAGAGAGGGAGAGAGAGAGGGCGAGAGAGAAGGAGAGAGAGAGAGGGGGGAGAAAGAGGGGGAGGGGAGAGAGGGAAAAATGGAGAGAGGGAGAGAGAGACAGAGAAAGAGAGAGAGGGAGAGAGAGAGACGGGGAGAGTGGGGGGAGGGAGAGGGAGACAGAGAGAGAGTGGGGGGGATAGAGGGAGAGAGAGAGAGAGAGAGAGAGAGAGATGGGGAGGGGGTAGAGAGAGAGAGAGAGAGAGAGAGATGGGGAGGGGGTAGAGAGAGGGAGAGAGAGGTGGAGAGAGGGGGAGAGAGAGGTGGAGAGAGGGGGAGAGAGGGAGAGAGAGGGAGAGAGAGGGGGAGAGGGAGGGAGAGAGGAAGAGAGGGAGAGAGAGAGAGGGCGAGAGAGAAGTAGAGAGAGAAGGAGAGAGAGAGGGGGGAGAAAGAGGGGGAGGGGAGAGAGGGGGGAAGAGGGAGGGAGAGAGGATGAGAGGGAGAGAGAGGGGGAGAGGGAGGGAGAGAGGAAGAGAGGGAGAGGGAGAGAGGGCAAGAGAGAAGGAGAGAGAGAAGGAGAGAGAGGGGGGAGAAAGATAGGGAGGGGAGAGAGGGGGAAGAGGGAGGGAGAGAGAGACAGAGAAAGAGAGAGAGAGGGAGAGAGAGAGAAGGGGAGAGAGAAGGAGAGAGGTAGAGGGGGAGAGAGGAAGAGAGGGAGAGAGAGAGAGGGCGAGAGAGAAGTAGAGAGAGAAGGAGAGAGAGAGGGGGGAGAAAGAGGGGGAGGGGAGAGAGGGGGGAAGAGGGAGGGAGAGAGGATGAGAGGGAGAGAGAGGGGGAGAGGGAGGGAGAGAGGAAGAGAGGGAGAGGGAGAGAGGGCAAGAGAGAAGGAGAGAGAGAAGGAGAGAGAGGGGGGAGAAAGATAGGGAGGGGAGAGAGGGGGAAGAGGGAGGGAGAGAGAGACAGAGAAAGAGAGAGAGAGGGAGAGAGAGAAGGGGAGAGAGAAGGAGAGAGGTAGAGGGGGAGAGAGGGGGGAGAGGGAGAGAGAGGGAGAAAGGGAGAGAAGCAGAGGAGGAGAGAGGGGGTAGAGAGAGAGGGAGAAAGGGAGAGAGGAAGAGGGAGACAGAGGGGGGAGAGTGAGGGAGAGAGAGGGAGAGTGAGAGGGTGAGAGGGAGAGAGAGAGAGGGGGGAGAGAGAGGGAGAAAGGGAGAGAGGAAGAGGGAGACAGAGAGAGGTAGAGAGGGAGGGAGAGAGAGGGTGGGGGGAGAGAGAGGGTGGGGGGAGAGAGAGGGAGAAAGGGAGAGAGGGAGAGGCAGACAGAGAGAAAGAGAGACACAGAGAGAGGGAGAGAGAGAGGGAGAGACAGAGAGGGGGTGGGGGGAGAGAGAGGGAGAAAGGGAGAGAGGGAGAGGGGGGAGAGGGAGAGAGAGGGAGAAAGGGAGAGAAGCAGAGGAGGAGAGAGGGGGTAGAGAGAGAGGGAGAAAGGGAGAGAAGCAGAGGAGGAGAGAGGGGGTAGAGAGAGAGGGAGAAAGGGAGAGAGGAAGAGGGAGACAGAGGGGGGAGAGTGAGGGAGAGAGAGGGAGAGTGAGAGGGTGAGAGGGAGAGAGAGAGGGGGGAGAGAGAGGGAGAAAGGGAGAGAGGGAGAGGGAGACAGAGAGAGGTAGAGAGGGAGGGAGAGAGAGGGAGAAAGGGAGAGAGGGAGAGGGGGGAGAGGGAGAGAGAGGGAGAAAGGGAGAGAAGCAGAGGAGGAGAGAGGGGGTAGAGAGAGAGGGAGAAATGGAGAGAGGAAGAGGGAGACAGAGGGGGGAGAGTGAGGGAGAGAGAGGGAGAGTGAGAGGGTGAGAGGGAGAGAGAGGGGGGAGAGAGAGGGAGAAAGGGAGAGAGGGAGAGGGAGACAGAGAGAGGTAGAGAGGGATGGAGAGAGAGGGTGGGGGGAGAGAGAGGGAGAAAGGGAGAGACGGAGAGGCAGACAGAGAGAAAGAGAGACACAGAGAGGGGGAGAGACAGAGAGGGGGTGGGGGGAGAGAGAGGGAGAAAGGGAGAGAGGGAGAGGGAGACAGAGAAAGAGAGAGAGGGGGAGAGAGAGGGAGAAAGGGTTGAGACAGAGGGGGGGGAGAGGGAGAGAGGGGGAGAGAAAAGGAGAGAGGCAGAGTGGGGGAGAGGGGGGTGGAGAGAGAGAGAGAGGGAGAAAGGGAGAGAGGCAGAGTAGGGGAGGGGGGGTAGAGAGAGAGAGAGAGGGAGAAAAGGAGAGAGGGAGAGAGAGTTGATCATCCAGGACGTGTTTGGTGGGTAAAGTTTTCTACTTTACATCAGTTTGACAGGTACAGAGAGATGGAGAGCGGAGACAGCCGGCCTCAGCGTGACCTTGGCCTGACCTCTGTCAGAGCCACAGTGTGCTGTACATCTCTGTAGTGAGTTTTTAACTGTACTGTTTATTACTATACTGAAGCACAGAATTACAGAGAGGACTGAGTTACTACCACCACAGGAAATGGAAATAGAGAGACAGGAGGGAAAAAAGAGAAGTAAAGAAAGAAAGAAAGAAAGAAAGATGGGGAGATTAAGGCAAAGAGGGAAGGGAGCAAAAAGAGCAAAAAAAGAGGGAAGAAGGAGAAGAAACTCCAAAAAAAGCAATAAAAAAGGGACAAAGAAGAAAGCAGAGAGAGGGTACAAAAAGGAAGGAGAAGAAAGAGTAAAGAGAGAATGAGAGTGAGGCAGGGAAAGAAGAAGGAGAAGAAAGTGAAGTCAGAGACAAAGAGAGAAGATGAAAAAAGTGAAGAGAGCGAAGAATGAGCAAAGAGAGAAAAGAAAAAGAGAAAAGAAAAAGCAGAGAGAGGGAGAGAAAAGGAAGGAGAAGAGAGAGAAAAGAAAAATAGAGCAGAGAGGGAGAGAGGGAGATAAAAGGAAGAACAAAAAGAGAGAGAAAAGAAAAATATAGAGCAGAGAGAGGGAGAGAAAAGGAAAAGGGAGAAGATAAAAAAAAGAGCAGAGAGGGAGAGAAAAGGAAGAAGGAGAAGAGAGAGAAAAGAAAAAGAGCAGAGAGAAGGAGAGAAAAGGAAGGAGAAAGAGAAAAGAAAAAGAGCAGAGAGGGAGAGAGAGGGGGAAATATGGAAGGAGAGGTGGAGAGGAGGAGGTGTGAGATTAAAGAAAAAAGGTAGCTGACATTTGAAGTGTAAAAATCAAGTTGAAGGGAAAAAAACATGAAGACACTCATGACGACAGGAGCGAGAGGGAGTCGGAGGTGTCAGAGAGGAGCGATTGAAGGACTGGCAGAGTGAGTGTGAGTGAGAGAGAGAGAGAGAGAGAGAGAGAGAGAGAGAGTGAGAGAGAGTGAGGGAGAGAGAGAGAAGGACAGGTAGATATAAACAGGAAGTGAAGGAGGGACAGACAGGAGTGACAGGCAATGAGTGCCTGCAGAAAGAATGAGAGAGAGAGGGAGACAGAGAGACGGAAAGAGAGAGAGGGAAAGAGAGAGAGAGAGGGAGACAGACAGAGAGAGATATGATAAAAGATAAGAAAAACAGTGACACTGTTAGTGTTAGTACAGTGTTAGTACTTGTGTGTGTGTTAGTATGTGTGTGCATGTGCATTAGAGTGTGTGTGTGTGTGTTACTACAGTGAGGAAAATAAGTATTTGAACAGCCTGCGACTTTGCAAGTTAAGTCCCACTTAGAAATCATGGAGGGGTCTAATATCTTAGGTGCATGTCCACTGTGAGAGACATAATCTAAAAAAAAATAATCCGGAAATCACAATGTGTGATTTTTAATAATTTATTTGTGTGTTACTACTCCATGATTTCTAAGTGGGAGAACTTGCAAAGTCGCAGGGTGTTCAAATACTTATTTTCCTCACTGTAGGTGTGCGTGTGTGCATGATACAGTGTGTGTATGTGTGTGTGTGTGTGTGTTAGTGTGTTAGTATGTGTATGTGTTAGTATGTATGTGTGTGTGTGTGCATTAATATTTGTGGGTGTGTGTTAGTATGTGTGTGCGTGTGTGTTAGTATGTGTGTGTTAGTATATGTGTGTGTGTGTATGTGCGTATTTGTTAATGTGTGTGTGTCTGTGTGTGCGCGCGTGTTAGTGTGTGTGTGTGCGTGTGTGTGTGTCTGTGTGAGTGTATGTGTGTGTGCGTTAGTATGTGTGTGTGTGTGTGTGCGTGTGTGTGTGTGTGTTACTCTGTGTATGTGTACTTACCTTAGAGATCTCTCCTTCATGGCCCTCCAGTTTACACACACACTCATGCGTCTGTGCATTAAACACCCTCGACGTACCTGAACACACACATACACACACACACACATTAATATATACATACATAAGTACCTGCATGTAATAGTAATAAGAAGTAATAATATTTTTACAAAAAAGGTTGTATCTCCATTTTTGCCATTTTAATTTTTGTATATAATTTGAAAAAGGCAGCTGCTGTTGTGTGAAAATGTCATGATGAACTGAACAACAGAAATGGTGCAAAAATATTTCTCCATTTACTTCCATTAAAAGTTAAGAATGTTATTCCTTCTCCTGTCAAGTTGGCTTTTTGGAGATGTAAGGTTTTTTTATGAACAGCAGCGATTATGTAAGCATCTATAAACAACAAATTCCAATATATAACAATCTTTTACGTCTATTCCTAATCCTAACCCTTAACCTCAGGAACCGAAAATAAAAGGTTTTATTCTTTCAGTTGTAAAAAAGAAACATTAGCAAAAAGCCCTGCAGGTCAGTGCTGTGTTTCTCTGTGTCCTTCCTGCAGGTCGGTGCTGTGTTTCCCTGTGTCCTTCCTGCAGGTCGGTGCCGTGTTTCTCTGCATTCTTCCTGTAGATCAGTGCCGTGTTTCCCTACGTCCTTCCTGCAGGTCGGTGCTGTGTTTCTCTGCGTTCTTCCTGTAGATCAGTGCTATGTTTCTCTGTGTTCTTCCTGTAAATCAGTGCTGTTTCTTTGTGTTCTTCCTGCAGATCAATGCTGTGTATCTCTGTGTTCTTCCTGCAGGTTGGTGCTGTGTTTCTCTGCGTTGTTCCTGCAGATCGATGCCGTGTTTCTCTGCGTTCTACCTGCAGGTCGGTGCCATGTCTCTCTGCGTTCTTCCTGCAGGTCGTTGCCGCGTTTCCCTGCATTCTTCCTGTAGATCAGTGCCGTGATTCTTTGTGTTCTTCCTGCAGATCAAGGCCATGTTTCTCTGTGTTCTTCCTGCAGATTAGTGCTGTGTTTCTCTGTGTCCTTCCTGCAGGTCAGTGCTGTGTTTCTCTGTGTTCTTCCTGCAGGTCAGTGCTGTGTTTCTCTGCATTCTTCCTGCAGGTCGGTGCCATGTTTCTCTACGTTTTTCCTGCAGGTCGGTGCCGTGTTTCTGTGTTCTTCCTGCAGGTCGGTGCCGTGTTTCTCTGCATTCTTCCTGCAGGTCGGTGCTGTGTTTCTCTATGTTTCTCCTGCAGGTCGGTGCCATGTTTCTGTGTTCTTCCTGCAGGTCGGTGCCTTGTTTCTCTGTGTTCTTCCTGCAGGTCGGTGCTGTGTTTCTCTGTGTCCTTCCTGCAGGTCAGTGCTGTGTTTCCCTGTGTCCTTCCTGCAGGTCGGTGCTGTGTTTCCCTGTGTCCTTCCTGCAGGTCGGTGCCATGTTTCTCTGCGTTCTTCCTGTAGATCAGTGCTGTGTTTCCCTACGTCCTTCCTGCAGGTCGGTGCCGCGTTTCCCTGCGTTCTTCCTGTAGATCAGTGCCGTGTTTCTTTGTGTTCTTCCTGCAGATCAAGGCCCTGTTTCTCTGTGTTCTTCCTGCAGATTAGTGCTGTGTTTCGCTGTGTCCTTCCTGCAGGTCAGTGCTGTGTTTCTCTGTGTTCTTCCTGCAGGTCAGTGCTGTGTTTCTCTGTGCTTTTCCTGCAGGTCGGTGCCATGTTTCTCTACCTTTTTCCTGCAGGTCGGTGCCGTGTTTCTCTGCATTCTTCCTGCAGGTCGGTGCTGCGTTTCTCTATGTTTCTCCTGCAGGTCGGTGACATGTATCTGTGTTCTTCCTGCAGGTCGGTGCCTTGTTTCTCTGTGTTCTTCCTGCAGGTCGGTGCTGTGTTTCTCTGTGTTCTTCCTGCAGGTCGGTGCTGTGTTTCTCTGTGTCCTTCCTGCAGGTCAGTGCTGTGTTTCCCTGTGTCCTTCCTGCAGGTCGGTGCTGTGTTTCCCTGTGTCCTTCCTGCAGGTCGGTGCCGTGTTTCTGTGCGTTCTTCCTGTAGATCAGTGCTGTGTTTCCCTGTGTCCTTCCTGCAGGTCGGTGCCGTGTTTCTCTGCGTTCTTCCTGTAGATCAGTGCCGTGTTTCCCTACGTCCTTCCTGCAGGTCGGTGCCGTGTTTCTCTGCGTTCTTCCTGTAGATCAGTGCTGTGTTTCTCTGTGTCCTTCCTGCAGATTAGTGCTCTGTTTCTCTGTGTTCTTTCTGCAGGTCAATGCGGTGTTTCTCTGTGTTCTTCCTGCAGACCAGTGCTGTGTTTCTCTGTGTTCTTTCTGCAGGTAAATGCTGTGTTCCTCTGTGTTCTTCCTGCAGGTCAATGCTGTGTTTCTCTGTGTTCTTCCTGCAGGTCAGTACTGTGTTTCTCTGTGGTCTTCCTGCAGGTCAGGTGCTGTGTTTCGCTGTGTTCTTCCTGCAGGTTAGTGCTGTGTTTCTCTGTTTCCTTCCTGCAAGTCAGTGCTGCATTTCTCTCTGTGTTGTTCCTGCAGGTCAGTGCTGTGTTTCTCTGTGTTCTTCTTGCAGGTTTTTCAGGACGTTTTTCAAGTAATGCACACAGACAAAGACAGCAGCAAAGAGAAACTGCCCCAAAGGCCCAAACAGAAGGGGGGTGGGTTGGAGAGACAGAAAGAGAGAAAGAGAGAGAGATAGAGACAGAGAAAGATATTCAGTGGAAAGGAGAAATGACACAGTGGAGAGATGGAGAGAGAAAAGAACCATGGGGAGAAAAACAGCAGAGGAGAGAAAAAGTGTAATGATGGATAGAGGAGAGAAGAAGAGAGGGAAGAGAGAGAAAGGAATGTGTAGGGACTGTAGTGGAGTTTTGATGTTGGAGGTAAAAAAGGCGGTGATTACTATGATAATGATACTGTTTATTATGATGACCATAAAAACGATGGTGTTTATTATAATGACTGTAAAACCGACAGTGAGAATGACTTTGATAATGAAGGTGTTCATGGTGATGATGGTTGGGATAATGTTGGTGACGATGACGGTGTTTATGGTGATGACTGTGATAATGATGGTGTTTAGGGTGATGACGGCTGTCATAACTATGGCATTTATGGGGATGATAGCTGTGATAATGTTGCTGTTTAATGGTGGTGATGACTGTGATAAAGATGGTGATTATGGTGATAATGAGTAATGATGATGGTGAAAATGACTGTGATAATGATGGTCTTTATGGTGGTGATGGCTGTGATAATGATGGTGACAATGACTGATAATGATTGTGATTGTGGTGACGATGATTGTGATAATGATGGTGATGACAACTGTGATAATGATGATGATGGCTGGCTGTGATAATCGTGATGATAACTGAAGGTGTTTATGGTAACGGTAATGATGAATGTGACAATAATGGTGTATATGGTGTTGACTGTAATAGTGATGGTAACAATGATTGTTATACTGATGGTGTTTATGGTAATGATAACTATGATAATGATGGCTGTGATGATGACTAATAATAATAGTGAAAATCACTGTGATAATGACTGTGTATGGTGATGATGGTGATGATTGATGATGATGTTCATGGTGATGATGGCTGTAATTATGATGGTGATGACTAATAATGATGTTTATGATGATAACTGTGATAATGATGGCGTTTATGGTGGTGATAGCTGTGATAATGATGGTGACGATGACTGATAATGATGCTGTTTATGGTGACGATGACTGTAATAATGGTGAAAATGACTGTGATGATGGTGATGACAATAATAGTCTCAATTACTGATAATGATGGTGCTAATTGATAATGCTGTGATAATAAGTACTACTGATTAATAATCACAATTGAAATTATGATATTGATAATACTGGTGATAACTGATATTTGTGGTGATAAAGGTGATTAATGTGATGGTGGTGGTGACGATGATACTTATAGTAATATTCAATAAGGTGATTGTGAGTGTGAGGTATGTCATGATAGTGACTGTGATGATGTGATTATGGAAGTAGTGATGATTTAAGTAAAATTAATGATATTGTAATGATGATTGATAACGGTGATAATGTAGACCCTTAACAAAACGGTGATAGTTACTATGGTAATGATAGTGATGTGATTTTGGAAGCAATGATGATTAATGGGAAAATAATGACCATGACTGTAATGATGACTGATAACAGTGATGAAGTAGACTTTTAGGGTAGGGGTGAATGTGGTGATGATGACTGTGATGATGACTATGATGATGGCTGTGATGATGACTGTGATGATGGATGGTGACTGTTATGACAATGATGGTGGTCATTATGGAATTGATGATATTAATTACTGTAAAAATAATGATGATGATAGTATTGATGAAGGTCACTGTATTAGGGAGTAAGCTGTTCTCACCATCTGCTGAAGCCGTGGCAATGAGTTGACCAGTGTAGTTAAAGCAAACATCCAGCACTTCATCATCATGCCCAATAAGAGTAGCTAAACACTGACCACCATCAGCATCCCACACCTACACACACACAAATACACACACACACACACACACACACACACACACACACACACACACACACACACACCACAAAGAGAGAGAAAAACAGACTTTAATGCCAACACACAGTCATAATTCCCCTTCGCAGTTCAGTCAGTCCATTAAACAGTGTACAGCTCACAGAAGAAACATAAATCATCTTTTATGAAGGAGTGAAGTAAATAGCTTTGTTTCAGTTTGTTCTCCTTTGAGGAACATCACTGTCTGCAGAATAATTAAGACCATGAGTCATTCAGGACAATCAGAGGGTGAGCGACAGAGAGAAAGTTTTCTATTCTATCAAAACTTCTTTTCTGTTGGTGGTATGGAGTATAGATAAATAGCTGATCAGAAAATGCAGTGCACATACATCAGAAGTTAGGGGACATCTAGCCTTTAAAAATTATTTTTAAGGCAAATAATGTTTCACATTGGTTTTGCAATAACTGACGAGGCCTGATCAGGGTTATTTACAGGAGAACGATTACAAATGTGTAAATACTGCACCAGTATTAGGGACAGCTACACTTTGGGGGAAAAAACCTTGTTTTGATGTTATCAAGGGAGGAAAACTAGGAGAAATAACATATTAACAGAATATTAGATGAAATAATGCTCTAATAAACAGCAGGGTATTCACAACTTAAACACTTTATCACATGTTTAACACACTTTAGTTTTGTTACATAAGTAACAGCAACTGCGTGGATAACTAACTTGATTATTTTGATTACATGTTGGCATTTCAGCTATGTGTGTACACTACATTTACAAAAGTATGTGGTCGTCTGGCTTCACACGCATATGAACGTGAGTGACATCCCATTCTTAATCCATTGGGTATATGGTATATATGATGTCAGCCCACCCTTTGCAGCTATAACAGCTTCAACTCCTCTGGGAAGGCTTTCAACAAGGGTTAGGAGTGTGTTTATGGGAATTTTTGACCAGTCTTCCAGAAGCGCATTTGTGAGGTCAGACACTGATGTTGGACGAGAAGGCCTGGCTCGCAGTCTCTGCTCTAATTCATCCCAAAGGGGTTCTGTCGGGTTGAGGTCAGGACTATGTGCAGGCCAGTCAAGTTCTTCCACACCAAACTGGCTCATCCATGTCTTTATGGACGTGCTTTGTGCACTGGTGCGCAGTCATGTTGGAACAGGAAGGGGCCATCCCAAAACTGTTTCCACAAAGTTGGGAGCAGGAAATTGTCCAAAATCTCTTGGTGCTGAAGCTTTAAGAGTTCCTTTCACTGGAACTAAGGGGCTGAGCCCAACTCCTGAAAAACAACCCCACACCACATCCCCCACATCACATTAGTGCTCGGTGATATGAACGATTATTTTGTTTTTGTTTGGGTTTTTTTTGCCCTCACAGTTCAGTGGCAAGGTTTGTACTGTCAATCCAACTCGACATTCGTCATAATTTCACACTGCTGAAACCTTATAAACATTTGTGGAGATATTTCTGTACAAAAATTAGAAGAAACAAATCCAAAACCCTGCATGTTTGAAAAGATTTCTAAAGAAATGTCTGAATGTGGTCGTAGGAGAACGAGGCTGCAGCGTCTAAGAACAGTTAAAAGTCTGAAAGCAAAGTTTAAAGAATCCGAGGATGTGAACCAAAGAAGTGACCGCGCCCTTTTTATGGCTCAAACACATTCTGGGTGATGAGCCCAGCGGTCAGTCAGTGAAGCTTCCTGATGGTTCCTGTGATGCTGAAGAAGATGAAGCTGAACCTCTGGGAGCGACTGGCATTCATTGGTGGTCGTGATTGTTTACCTTTGGATGAGTTGCATGAAGCAGCGTGACACTCAGTTCTTTTGCGCATGAGGCTCAGTTTAGGAGCTGATCAGACTGACGTCACATACAGATCACATTTAAAAGATAATCTGAACAGTCAAACAAAAAAACTATTAGTTTGGGCAACTTTTACCTGCTGAACATAGACTTAGCTTCCATGTCGCAGACTGGACTTGACGGAGTCACATGATGACACGCACAGTAGTAAGTATTAAGGGGACAGTGCATAAACACAGAGTTGGGAAAAGATGAACAGATTAAAAAAAAAAATCTAAATAACCAACATAGGCAAGATTTTGTTGGTTAGAGGTTCTGAATGTCGATTGTTTCGATTACTTTTCTGTTAATCGCCCAGCCCTACTTTACATTATTGAAAAATTTGATTTAGAACTTTTGAACAGTGGTGTAACCGTTTCAAATGTGTGTGTGTGTGTGTGTGTGTGTGTGTGTGTGTGTGTGTGTGTGTGTGTGTGTGTGTGTGTGTGTGTGTAAAACAGACCTTGCAGGTTTTGTCCATGGAGGCCGTGACGATGAGGGATGAATCCCAGTTGAAGTTCACACTGCTGATCTCCCCTCTGTGGCCTATCAGCGTGTGCACTCGCCTTCATACACAAACAACACAAACAAGTCCTTAAAATAAACAACAAAACACAATCCAGAAAATTGGCTTCACTCTCTGCCTCATAGCTGTCACAAAGAAGCAGAGATTAGCTTATTTGTAGTGTTGACAAAACAACTAGTCCTGTCACGATTACAGGAGAAAAATCAATCACTTGACAGAAATAATCAAATAAAACGTACATTCTACAATTTGAATGCTAAACATAGTGTCTGCAGGTCATTATAAAGCTGTGTTTAGCAGTCTGAGGAATCCCCAGAAGGGGGAGCTATTAGTACTCAAATCACTTTATTGTGCAGCACTGGGAGAGCAGGATCTCACTAATGCTCACACGTCTGCAGTTACGAATTTCATGCATGTAAAGAAAAAAATTACACATTTGATGTCATAAATTTGTGTACATGAAACGAAAACTGTGCATTTACAGACAGGCAAGGCTGCTCCAACAATATTCACGTCCACTTGAATGTTTGTTGTAAACTTCAAATGTTTCAAATGTCTGTGTTTAAATGTCTGTGTCTTTATAAATGTTTATGTATTGGCATCAAAAAAAAAAAGTGCAGTCATGGTCTGGAGGTTAGTGAACTGACCCTGTGACCATGACTGAGGTGCCCTTGAGCAAGACACCTAACCTTCAACTGCTCCCCGGGCACCGTGGATAGGGCTGCCCACTGCTCCAGGCAAAGGTGCTCACTGCACCCTAGTGTGTTTGTGCTCACTAGTGTGTGTATGTGGTGTTTCACTTCATGGATGGGTTAAATGCGGAGGTGAAATTAAAAAGAAAAAAAAAATGTAACACATACAGTGGGGTCCAAAGGTCAGAAAGCACTGAAAATGCTTCTATTTTGCATTCTTTTCTGATTTAACACAAAATTATTCACTACAAATGATGTTAACAGTAAAACAATCTGCAGGAAAAGTGGAATGTGTGAAATTTTAACAAGAATGTTTTAGTATTTCACCTATTCTTCTGCTTTAATGACACGAAAAAGAGCTGCTTAAATTTGAAGAGTGGATATAGTTAAATAGAATTTGAATGCTTTATTTTACTTTAACTTTTCTTTGTTTTAAATACTTTCTGTTGTTTATTTCCAAGTTTAAATAAAAAAATTTTAAAAACTTTCAGATTTTGTGGTCTCAGACGTTTGGACCCCACTGTATGGAATAAAAATATAATGTACAACAATATCAGAAAGCTAATGGTCCACAGTAGCCCAAACTTTCTTGAGACTGTTAAATTCATCCCTCTACTAATATCTTACAGTTTTACCCTTAAAACCTCAGGCTTATTACACACTAAGGCTTATTATTAGTAACTACAAGGACTTCGATGCAAACTGGCTAAGCCGTTCTTAGGCTATACAAGTGTGTAATGAAACTTAGGAGCTGCCGGCCAGTCCTGCCCTTTAAGGGCTTTCACATTTAGGGTACCTTGTAACATCTGCACTCAGAAACAATAGGAGCTGTAAAGAAAGTTTAGGTTTTGATTTGTAACAGACATGTAGGTTGACAGTTTTCAAAAATATTAAATCCTGCTTAAATAGTTAAAAAATTATTGAGCAAGGTTGCAAGACTCTCTCCTACATCAAGGATCTAATATTACAGATAGATCAATGACTGATTTAAAGCTGGCAGTGAGTTCCACACCTGCCTGAAGAAACGTCCCACATGCTGACTGTGTGGTCAAACGAGCCTGTGACCAAACGATTCCCAATCGTGTTAAAGGAGAGCGAGATTATCTCAGCAGAGTGACCCTGAGACAGAGAGAGAAAATTAAAGTCATCATTCTTCAGTTGAAGTATTAGCATAAAGGATTTGTCTGGAAAAATGGAAAATGTTAATTTTCTCCAATTCGTATCAGTTTGAAGACTAATTCATAACTTAGATTCACAGAAGAACAATAGGAGAGTTCAGCTAGGTACCGGAGTGACACGCCATCATCAGGCTGCTAGACAGTGTGTACCTTCAAACGCCACTCCAAACCCCCATCTACAGTGTCTACACCACCTCAGCATCCACACTATCAGCTCCATCTACAGCATCTACATCACATCAGCATCCACACCATCAGCTCCATCTATAGGCTCTACATCACCTCACCATTCACACCATCAGCTTCATCTACAGCATCTTCATCAACACACCATCCACACCATCAGCTCCATCTACAGCATCTACATCATCTCAGTATCTGCACCATCAGCTTCACCTACACCCTCAGCAACCACACAATCAGCTCCATCTACAGGTTCCACATCACTTCAGCATCCACACCATCAGCTCCATCTACAGCCTCTACATCACCTCAGCAGCCACACCATAAGTTCCATCTACAGCATCTACATTGCCTCAGCATCCATACCATCAGCTCCATCTACAGCGTCTACATCACCTCAGCATCCACACCATCAGCTCCATCTACAGCCTCTACATCACCTCAGCAGCCACACCATAAGTTCCATCTACAGCATCTACACCACCTCAGCATCCATACCATCAGCTCCATCTACAGCGTCTACATCACCTCAGCATCCACACCATCAGCTCCATCTACAGCCTCTACATCACCTCAGCATCCACACCATCAGCTCCATCTACAGCATCTAAATCACCTCAGCAGCCACACCATCAGCTCCATCTACAGCATCTACATCACCACAGCATCCACACCATCAGTTCCATCTACAGCGTCTACATCACCTCAGCATCCACACCATCAGCTCCATCTACAGCCTCTACATCACCTCAGCATCCATACCATCAGCTCTATGTACAGCATCTACAACACCTCACCATCCACACCATCAGCTCAATTTACTACATCTATAGCATCTACAACACCTCACCATTCACACCATTAGCTCCATTTACTACATCTACAGCATCTACATCACCTCACCATCCACACAATCCACATCATAAGCTCCATTTACTATATCTACAGCATCTACACCTCACCATCCACACCATCAGCTCCATTTACTACATCTACATCACCTCAGCAGCCACACCATCAGCTCCATCTACAGCATCTACACCGCCTCAGCATCCATACCATCAGCTCCAACTACAGCATCTACATCACCTCACCATCCACACCATCAGCTCCATTTACTATATCTACAGCATCTATAACACCTCTCCATCCACACCATTAGCTCCATTTACTACATCTATAGCATCTACATCACCTCACCATCCATACCATCAGCTCCACTTACTATATCTCTAGCATCTACACCGCCTCAGCATCCATACCATCAGCTCCATCTACAGCATCTACATCACCTCACCATCCACACCATCAGCTCCATTTACTATATCTACAGCATCTACAACACCTCACCATCCACACTATTAGCTCCATTTACTACATCTATAGCATCTATATCACCTCACCATCCACACCATCAGCTCCACTTAGTATATCTCTAGCATCTACAACACCTCACCATCCATACCATCAGCTCCATTTACTACATATACAACACCTCACCATCCACACCATCAGCTCCATTTATTACATCTACAGCATCTATATCACCTCACCATCCACACCATCAGCTCCATTTACTACATCTACATCACCGCAGCAGCCGCCACCATCAGCTCCATCTACAGCATCTACACCGCCTCAGCATCCATACCATCAGCTCCATCTACAGCATCTACAACACCTCACCATCCACACCATCAGCTCAATTCACTCCATCAGCTCCATCTACACCATCTATTCCATTTACAATATTCGTCCTTGTACACCAGCTGCTCCATCTCTCCTCTATACCATCTATATCATCATTATTCATCCCTCTCACTATTCCATTCATCTATTCTATTTACACCATTACTCCATCCCTCCATCTACTCCATCCCTGTCCGTTCCACAATCTGTGTGCTTCACCATCCCTCCATCTCTCCTCTTCACCCTCTCTTTTTTCCATATTCCTTTCATCACTGAGTACAGTCAGTATTATGCATGCACAGGCTTTATCCATCTATTATGTAAAAGATGTGTCTGTTTGCGATTGTAGACTCAGTAAAGTATACCGTGTCTCTGCTTCAGTAAACCCAGCATAACAAAATGCATCACAATGCAATTCAAATCAAAATCCGCAAAACAATACAACACAGTGCAGAACACGCGACACACAGCAACAAAACACATCATCACAACTGATATAATCCCAGAGAAAGCTGCTCACATGGGACGCAGTGCTCAATTATGCACTAAATGGAAGCAGCGGATGATTAAATGAGTGAATTCATTAATAAGAGCACGCATGAGCGGCTGTTCACCGAAAGCATGAGGAGATGCAAATCACTGAAGAATTTAAAACAACAAGCCAAACTCTCTGGGGAAGAGAGAGGAATTATAGAGGAAGTTTGGAGAAAAATTAATGGACATAATTTCCAGGTCTTCAATGTCTGCATGTCTGCATGATGCTAATTGGCGGAGTATAAGTGTAACGTGTTGGAGTGATGATGAGGCGTGCGCATGTGCAAAGAGAAGTGAGATTGATTAATGGCAAATACAAACACTGGGTCAAAACAGACCAGGGTCAATGAACCAACACGGGGGTATCGAGGGACAGACATGACAAAAGAAACACAGGATAAACAAACAACGGAGGCCAGAAGAAACAAATATCAAACATAGACCAAACAATACATACGAAGACCAAGCAAATCAAACAATTCAAACAAAGACCAGCGAGAGACAAGGGAAAACACAGGGCTTAAATACAGGTACAGGTAAGGAGACACAGGTGGTTAACAAGAGGGTAACAGGTGAAAACAATCATGGGGCAGGGTCTGGAAACAAGGGGGCAGGACCGAGAAGGAAGCAAAGCAAAAGCACATGGACAAGACCAAAACCAAAACAAAAGCACATGGATAACTGGGAGGGGCCAATAGTGACAATAAGTGTCCATTACGCTTCAGCTATATTAGCCTCAAAGCTACCAGTGTTAAAACTAATGAAGAAAACTTCAGACACTAAACACGTCTTTGCTGACGGACACTTGAGGTGCGAGAGGGAATCTGGGTGAATTTAATTCTTAGCCAACTACAAGTTTAATTGATGTACTTCTCTCATATGGAGCAAAAATAAAACACTTTCCATCTTTCCTCTCTGCAGCTATCATTTAAAAAAATGTATCATTTTATTTTGTAAGTGTCATATCACTAAACCACCAGTGTTCAGATTTAAATGGGTAATTTAAGCATATTTTGTAGGAAAAGCAGTGTATATCATAAGTTAGTGAGAGGAGGTTTTAGGGCTGATCCTCAGCTGTGCCAACAGCAGTGGGGGAGTAAAAGATGGAGGGGAGAGGGGGGACGAATGGAGGGGAATAATCAACTGACAGAGTGAAGCAGATAGACTGAACTGTGGGTAAGAAGATGGAAATACTCACAACCAGAGTGTAAACCTCCTCACCGCTCTCCACATCCCATAATTTAGCTGTGGTGTCCATGCTGCCCGTGGCAACCAGGGTGCTCTGAGGGTTAAAGGCTAGGCACACCTGGACAGGAGAACCACACAGTCAAATAATATCAGGGTGTTAAAATAACATTGCATACACCAATTTATTAGAAATTTGGATATAAAAACAGCAAATGATTAAAATTCAGCCTAACGAGAAACTGTAGAACAGACTCGGTTTATATCACAGTACCTACATTTAGAGTCGGTTATTCATTCAGCCTAATATGAAACTGTAGAACAAACTCAGTTCATATCACAATACCTACATTTACAGCCAGTTATTTATTCAGTCTAATGAGAAACTGTAGAACGGATTCAGTTTATATCACAATACCTACATTTACAGCCGGTTATTCATTCAGTCTAATCTACAGAGAAACTATAGACTGACATTATTAGTACGTACTATTTCTGCGGTGTGTCCCCTAAAGGTGTGGAAACATTTCCCTGTTTCAGTGCTCCATAACCTGCAGGTTTTATCAAAGGAGCCTGTGGCTATCTTATCCCTGAGAGAGAGAGAGAGAGAGAGAGAGAAAGAGAGAGAAAGAGAGAGGAAAGAAGGACACTGGGCTACTGTTATGACTCAAAATGACAAATGCTCTCCCCACATAACACCCTGGAGCCACCCAAACCCACAGACTGACTGAGTGAGTGAACGTGTGTCTGATTTAATGGGTTTGCAGTATATTTGGACCATATCTGACTGTGGCCATATCACAGTGTGTGTGTGTAGCGATACAGATAGAAGTGCACAATAAATGGAGTGCAATAAAACATACAAAGCATCTTTTCATTTTTACATGTTTATGCATTTTTGTATAGTAACATAAAAATCCACACATCGTCTTACGCTGCCACCAAAGTTTGATCCACACACAAGAAATGTTGGTCAGATTCTACTCAGGTGAAAGCATCATCATCATCGTCGTCGTCATCATCATCATCATCATCATAAGGACAGCCTGTTTCATTTCACATGTATCACTCAATGACTGCTCATTAAGTTTCTCCAATCATCCATGATACATTATTATACTGCTATCTTTATAATCTGTTATCATCTGTACCATCCGTTACAGTGCTGCTATCTGTATAATCTATAATTATCTGTTTAATGTGTTATTATCCATGTAATCTTCTATTATGCTGCTATCTATGATAGGATACTATCTAACCGGATGTTACGATTAAAGCTTAATATGCACAGTTTTAATACACTTTCACTGATATTCCAATATATTAGACTGTCTCATACTGTCATTAAACCATCTCATTATAATGCATTATACCACCTCATTATACTGTCTCATTATAATATATTATTCCATCTCATTGTAATACATTATACCATCTCATTATACTGTCTCATTATAATATATAATACCATCTCATTAGACTGTCTCGGGCGGCACGGTGGCGTGGTGGGTAGCGCTGTCGCCTTACAGCAAGGAGGGCTTAGGTTCGATTCCCTGGCTGGGTGATCAGGGTCCTCTCTGTGTGGAGTTTGCATGTTCTCCCCGTGTCTGCGTGGGTTTCCTCCGAGTTCTCCGGTTTCCTCCCACAGTCCAAAGACATGCAGTCAGGCCAATTGGACATGCTAAATTGCCCCTAGGTGTGATTGTGTGAGTGACTGTCTGTGTCTGTATGTCTGTCTGCCCTGCGTTGGACTGGCGACCTGTCCAGGGTGTATCCTGCCTTCCGCCCGAAGACTGCTGGGATAGGCTCCAGCACCCCCCCACGACCCTGACGGAGAAGCGGCTTAGAAAATGGATGGATGGATGGATGGATTATACTGTCTCATTGTAATACATTATACCATCTCATTATAATGTCTTGTTACAATGCATTATACCATCTCATTATAATGTATTATACCACCTCATTATACTGTCTCATTATAATACATTATACGGTCTCATTGTAATACATTATAAGATCTCATTATACTGTCACATTATAATGCATTATACCACCTCATTATACTGCCTCATTATAATATATTATACCATCTCATTATACCATCTCACAGTAATACATTACACCATCTCATTACACTATCTCATTATGATATTTTATACCATTTCATTATACCATCTTATTGTAATACATTATACCATCTAATTATATTGTCTCATCATAATGCATTATACCATCTCATTATAATACATTATATCGTCTCATTGTAATACATTACACCGTCTCATTATAATACATTACACCATCTCATTATACTGTCTCATTGTAATACATTATACCATATCATTATACTGTCTCATAATAATACATTATACCGACTCATTATAATGTATTATACCGTCCCATCAAACTGTCTCATTACAATGCATTATACCGTCTCATTATACCGACTCATTATAATACATTATGTGTGTGAGTGTGTGTGTGTGTGAGTGTGAGTGTGTGTGTTAGACTGTGTGTGCGAGTGTGTGAGAGTATGTGAGAGTGTGAGCAAGACTGTGTGTGTTATTTACCCATAGGGGTTGTTGAAAGCAATGGCGTAAACAACGTTTCTATGGCCCTCCAGCGTCTGCAGCTCCTCTCCTGATGCCGTGTCCCATATTTTACACGTCCTGTCATAGCTCCCAGTTATAAAACTGCAGAGGGACAGAGAGAGATAGAAAGGGAGAGAGAGAGAGAGAGAGAGAGAGAGAGAGAGAGACAGAGAGAGAGAGAAACAGAGAGAGAGAGAGAGACAAAGAGAGAGAGAGTGAGAGACAGAAAGAGAGACACAGAGAGAGACAGAAACAGAGACAGAGAGAGAGAGAAAGGGAGAGAGAGAGAGAGAAAGGGAGAGAGAGAGAGAGAGAGAGACAGAGAGAGAGAGAGAGAGACAGACAAAGAGAGAGAGGGTGAGAGACAGAAAGAGAGACTGAGAGAGAGACAGAGAGAGAGAGAAAGAGACAGAGACACAGAGAGAGAGAGAGAGAGAGAGAGAGAGAGAACTGGGGTGAGGGAGAGCTGAGAAGAAGGGAAGAAGAGTGGGAGGCAGTGGAGGGGGGAGAACGTGAGTGGTTCAGATAAACTCACCTTGACCCTGATTTATTGAAGGCAACATTCGTCAGAGGCAGGATATGGGCCTGGAGTGCCTTCAGAGAGAGAGAGAGAGAGAGAGAGAGAGAGAGAGAGAGAGAGAGAGACAGAGAGAAAGAGAGAGAGAGAAAGAGAGAGTAGAGGGAGAAACAGGGAGAGAGAGAGAGAGAGAGAGAGAGAGAGTAGAGGGAGAGAAACAGAGTAGAGGGAGAGAGAGAGGGAGAGAGAGGGAGAGAGAGAGAGAGAGGGAGAGAGAGGAGAGAGAGGGAGACAGATAGTGAGAGAAAGAGAGAGAGAGCAGAGAGAGAGCAGAGGGAGAGGAGAGGGAGAGGAGAGGGGAAGAGAGAGAGTAGAGAGAAAGAGAGAGAGAGTAAAGTGAGAGAGAGAGAGAGAGAGAGAGAGAAAGAGAGAGAGAGTAGAGGGAGAGAAAGCGAGAGAGAGAGAGGGGAAGAGAGAGTAGAGAGAAACAGAGAGAGAGTAAAGTGAGAGAGAGAGAGAGAGAGAGAGAAAGAGAGAGAGTGAGTAGAGGGAGAGAAAGCGAGAGAGAGAGAGGGGAAGAGAGAGTAGAGAGAAAGAGAGAGAGAGTAAAGTGAGAGAGAGAGAGAGAGAGAGAGAGAGAGAGAAAGAGAGAGAGAGCAGAGGGAGAGCAGAGAGAGAGAGTGAGAGAGAGAGTAGAGAGAGTGAGAGTAGAGAGAGTAGAGAGAGAGAGAGAGAGGGAGAGAAAGAGAGAGTAGAGGGAGAAACAGGGAGAGAGAGAGAGAGTAGAGTGAGAGAAAGAGAGTAGAGGGAGACAGAGAGTGAGAGAAAGAGAGAGAGAGCAGAGGGAGAGCAGAGGGAGAGCAGAGGGGAAGAGAGAGAGTAGAGAGAGAGAGAGAGTAGAGGGAGAGAAAGCGAGAGAGAGAGAGGGAGAGGGGAAGAGAGAGAGTAGAGAGAAAGAGAGAGAGAGTAGAGGGAGAGAGTGAGAGAGAGAGAGAGTGAGTAGAGAGAGTAGAGAGAGGGAGAGAGAGAGAGAGAGAGAGTAGAGAGAGTAGAGAGAGAGGGAGAGAGAGAAAGAGAGAGTAGAGGGAGAAACAGGGAGAGAGAGCGAGAGAGAGAGAGAGAGAGAGAAAGTGAGAGAGAGAGAGAGAGAGAGAAAGAGAGAGAGAGAGTAGAGGGAGAGAAAGAGAGTAGAGGGAGAGAGAGAGGGAGAGAGAGGAGAGACAGGGAGACAGATAGTGAGAGAAAGAGAGAGAGAGCAGAGGAAGAGCAGAGGGAGAGCAGAGGGAGAGAGAGTATTACACAGTGATGTGTTAAATGCATTAATTTGTCCTCATCTTTAATCTGTGTAATTTCTGTGGCGCCTTTGATGCGCCAAAAACAGACAGCGCCACTCAACCACCTGCTGCCATCTGGTGGCTAGAGTACGAGTTGCTTTTACTCAAACAGGCCAAAGCTAAATCATTTATAAAGAGCACAATGTATTCTCATTTTTTATCTCATGCATTCAATATTTACTGTATTTTCTAAATTTGATATTCATCATAATAAATATCTAATAAATAATCTGATTGGTTCAGTCTTGTTTCCTTGTTTCTTGTTTCCTACAAAATAAAAATAAAATCTCTATAATAAAAGCTCTAAATCTAAAGACATCTCAAAGAAAGAATACAAGTAGTTATATATACAGGGTATGTTAAAAAAAGATAAAGATAGTAATTTTAATTATATTTTCAATAGAGATATAAAAGGAAGAGTCAAATGTGAATCAGAAGAAGTGCATTGGTTTAACATCTGAGGATCCAATCAGCACTAATGTCAGCGTGTATGCAGCTTATTTAATAGCTCTAAACCTGCACTTGTCAGTGTGCAAGATCTATTATTATTATGAGCAGAAATGGAATATAGTAAACAAAAAAAAGTTTTCCCTAGTGTACAATCACCTGCAACTATGAATCGCTGTGTTTTTGTCACTCAGAATGAGTCCAAAAACCTGTCTAAATCAGTGCACTAATACAAATTATACGACAGTGAGTTCTAGCCAGGCGAGCTGATTGGTCGAGAGGCATCAAACTGCTGTTATTTCACCATAACATCACAGGTTTTTCACAAACACTGTATCACTCCGCTGAGACGCCTGACAGACTTTGACAGCTATAGGAGACACTCAAGCCATCAGAACGTTTTCACTTCTTACTTTCCCACAAACAGAAAACGGACACTGTTAAGATCACATTTGACTGACAGCTGATTTGGTCAGACTCTGAAGATGAGACGACACTAAATTCCCAAACTGTTGTCACCACTAAGCAGCTTTTGACAGAAGAACAGCTAAACAACCTGGAATCAGCCAGAAATTAACCCAATACCATTCGCCAAACATGTGGTCTGATCTTCAGAGTAGGACCAAATCAGACTGAGCCATAAAACTGACCCAATAAAAAACTGAAAAGCTGCTCAGTGGTGACAGTTTGGGAATTTAGTGTAAGGAGCTGGAGAACGAACTGCCTGCTGTGCAGCGAGTGGGCGGAGCTCGTTACTCTGACGTAGCAACAAGCTGCATGTTAAGGAACTATAATTTGGTGGAAGGAACTGAACATTAAAACATATTAAATGCTGCATTCACGGCCCAGTTTATTAATTTCTGCTGTATTAATGCTGTAGAGCACTCGAGGAGTGTGTTATCACCAATAACTTCACGGCTATGATGTGCGACCAGGTGTGGTCAGGTGTGCGTACCTTGAACAGGTAGAACTTGCGATTGTCCGGCTTGCTGAGTTTGTCCTGCAGTCTTTGGATCAGAATCTTCACCTGCTCTGCTCGGGACGCCGTGATTAGTGGCTCCACTCTCCTGATCTCTGATAGAACCTCATTCACATCACACCTGCAGCACAAACATCTACAGTGACCACCACAATCACAATTAAAACCATCGTTTGGCGATTTATTTCTAAGGGCATAGGCTTGATTTTGATATTGGTGGAGACAAAAAAGTGGTCTGCAGGGGGGCCGCATCTGCATTTATGACAGACCGCTGACCAATTTAATGTCAATTAGAGCCTTAATTTACAGATATGGTTACCAACGCACTCATAAGAGCAAGAAGCAGATTAACTTCACTCCAGCCAGAGAGCAACCATCAGCATCTCTTACACATCAGCATCATAAATAACAATGCACAGCATATGAACAGTAAGGGAAGACATTTATGGTTTAGTTGTGTATAATTGTTACCACACTTCTGGAAAAAAAATCAAAAAGGTGTGTTGTTAAATATATAAATATGTATTAAAAATGTGTTTATCAGTTTGTGTGATTCTCTGTGTGGAGTCGAGTGTAATGAAGGTTTCAGATGTAGCTAAACGTATTGACTGACTTGCACTGTACTTTACATTGACCACAAACATCTGCAATCAGACTCTCACACCCAATGTACATCACATAAACAAGATATCAGATCAGCCCTGCGCCTCACAGAGTAGCAATACCTACAACCCTCGCTTCTGTCCTGTTAAAGGAACATTAGATCAGATTTAACATGAAGATTTTGGCTAAAAATGCCCACCTTGCGCTTCCATTAACTGGCCACTTTATTAGAAACGGCTACCTTGTGTTTCCACTAAATGGCCACTTTATTAGAAACACCCACCTTGCGCTTCCATTAACTGGCCACTTTATTAGAAACGCCTACCTTGTGTTTCCACTAACTGGCCACTTTATTAGAAACACCCACCTTGCACTTCCACTAACTGGCCACTTTATTAGAATCGCCCACTAACTGGCCACTCTATTAGAAACACCCACCTTGCGCTTCCTTTAACTGGCCACTTTATTAGAAACGCCCACCTTGCGTTTCCACTAACTGGCCACTTTATTAGAAACGCCCACCTTGCACTTCCTTTAACTGGCCACTTTATTAGAAACGCCCACCTTGCACTTCCATTAACTGGCCACTTTATTAGAAATGCCCACCTTGCTCTTCCACTAACTGGCCACTTTATTAGAAACGCCCACCTTGCGTTTCCACTAACTGGCCACTTTATTAGAAACGCCCACCTTGCGTTTCCACTAACTGGCCACTTTATTAGAAACACCCACCTTGCACTTCCACTAACTGGCCACTTTATTAGAAACACCCACCTTGCGCTTCCGTTAACTGGCCACTTTATTAGAAATGCCCACCTTGCTCTTCCACTATCTGGCCACTTTATTAGAAACGCCCACCTTGCGTTTCCACTAACTGGCCACTTTATTAGAAACGCCCACCTTGAGTTTCCACTAACTGGCCACTTTATTAGAAACGCCCACCTTGCGTTTCCATTAACTGGCCACTTTATTAGAAACGCCTACCTTGCGCTTCCATTAACTGGCCACTTTATTAGAAACGCCCACCTTGCTCTTCCATTAACTGGCCACTTTATTAGAAACGCCCACCTTGCGTTTCCACTAACTGGCCACTTTATTAGAAACGCCCACCTTGCGTTTCCACTAACTGGCCACTTTATTAGAAACACCCACCTTGCGTTTCCACTAACTGGCCACTTTATTAGAAATGCCCACCTTGCATTTCCACTAACTGGCCACTTTATTAGAAACACCCACCTTGTGCTTCCACTAACTGGCCACTTTATTAGAAACGCCCACCTTGCATTTCTACTAACTGGCCACTTTATTAGAAACACCCACCTTGCGCTTCCATTAACTGGCCACTTTATTAGAAACGCCTACCTTGTGTTTCCACTAACTGGCCACTTTATTAGAAACACCCACCTTGCACTTCCACTAACTGGCCACTTTATTAGAAACACCCACCTTGCGCTTCCATTAACTGGCCACTTTATTAGAAATGCCTACCTTGTGTTTCCACTAACTGGCAACTTTATTAGAAACACCCACCTTGCTCTTCCACTAACTGGCCACTCTATTAGAAACACCCACCTTGCGCTTCCTTTAACTGGCCACTTTATTAGAAACGCCCACCTTGAGTTTCCACTAACTGGCCACTTTATTAGAAATGCCCACCTTGTGCTTCCACTAAATGGCCACTTTATTAGAAACGCCTACCTTGCACTTCCATTAACTGGCCACTTTATTAGAAACGCCCACCTTGCGTTTCCACTAACTGGCCACTTTATTAGAAATGCCCACCTTGCGCTTCCTTTAACTGGCCACTTTATTAGAAATGCCCACCTTGCTCTTCCACTATCTGGCCACTTTATTAGAAACGCCCACCTTGCGTTTCCAATAACTGGCCACTTTATTAGAAACGCCCACCTTGAGTTTCCACTAACTGGCCACTTTATTAGAAAAGCCCACCTTGCGTTTCCACTAACTGGCCACTTTATTAGAAATGCCCACCTTGCGCTTCCATTAACTGGCCACTTTATTAGAAACGCCTACCTTGCGCTTCCATTAACTGGCCACTTTATTAGAAACGCCCACCTTGCTCTTCCATTAACTGGCCACTTTATTAGAAATGCCCACCTTGCATTTCCACTAACTGGCCACTTTATTAGAAACGCCCACCTTGCGTTTCCACTAACTGGCCACTTTATTAGAAACGCTCACCTTGCGTTTCCACTAACTGGCCACTTTATTAGAAATGCCCACCTTGTGCTTCCACTAACTGGCCACTTTATTAGAAATGCCCACCTTGCATTTCCACTAACTGGCCACTTTATTAGAAACACCCACCTTGCGCTTCCATTAACTGGCCACTTTATTAGAAATGCCCACCTTGCGTTTCCACTAACTGGCCACTTTATTAGAAACGCCCACCTTGAGTTTCCACTAACTGGCCACTTCATTAGAAATGCCCACCTTGCGTTTCCACTAACTGGCCACTTTATTAGAAATGCCCACCTTGCTCTTCCATTAACTGGCCACTTTATTAGAAACGCCTACCTTGTGTTTCCACTAACTGGCCACTTTATTAGAAACACCCACCTTGCACTTCCACTAACTGGCCACTTTATTAGAATCGCCCACTAACTGGCCACTCTCTTAGAAACACCCACCTTGCTCTTCCTTTAACTGGCCACTTTATTAGAAACGCCCACCTTGCACTTCCATTAACTGGCCACTTTATTAGAAATGCCCACCTTGCTCTTCCACTAACTGGCCACTTTATTAGAAACGCCTACCTTGCGTTTCCACTAACTGGCCACTTTATTAGAAATGCCCACCTTGCTCTTCCACTAACTGGCCACTTTATTAGAAACGCCCACCTTGCGTTTCCACTAACTGGCCACTTTATTAGAAACACCCACCTTGCGTTTTTTCCACTAACTGGCCACTTTATTAGAAACACCCACCTTGCTCTTCCACTAACTGGCCACTTTATTAGAAACGCCCACCTTGCGTTTCCACTAACTGGCCCCTTTATTAGAAACGCCCACCTTGCATTTCCACTAACTGGCCACTTTATTAGAAATGCCCACCTTGCGCTTCCACTAACTGGCCACTTTATTAGAAATGCCCACCTTGCGTTTCCACTAACTGGCCACTTAATTAGAAATGCCCACCTTGCGCTTCCACTAACTGGCCAGTTTATTAGAAACGCCCACCTTGCTCTTCCATTAACTGGCCACTTTATTAGAAACGCCTACCTTGCGCTTCCATTAACTGGCCACTTTATTAGAAATGCCCACCTTGCTATTCCATTAACTGGCCACTTTATTAGAAATGCCCACCTTGCGCTTCCATTAACTGGCCACTTTATTAGAAATGCCCACCTTGCATTTCCACTAACTGGCCACTTTATTAGAAATGCCCACCTTGTGCTTCCACTAACTGGCCAGTTAATTAGAAACGCCCACCTTGCATTTCCACTAACTGGCCACTTTATTAGAAATGCCCACCTTGTGCTTCCACTAACTGGCCACTTTATTAGAAACGCCCACCTTGCTCTTCCATTAACTGGCCACTTTATTAGAAACGCCTACCTTGCGCTTCCATTAACTGGCCACTTTATTAGAAATGCCCATCTTGCTATTCCATTAACTGGCCACTTTATTAGAAATGCCCACCTTGCGCTTCCATTAACTGGCCACTTTATGAGAAACCCACCTTGCTCTTCCATTAACTGGCCACTTTATTAGAAATGCCCACCTTGCATTTCCACTAACTGGCCACTTTATTAGAAATGCCCACCTTGTGCTTCCACTAACTGGCCACTTTATTAGAAACGCCCACCTTGCATTTCCACTAACTGGCCACTTTATTAGAAATGCCCACCTTGTGCTTCCACTAACTGGCCACTTTATTAGAAATGCCCACCTTGCGCTTCCACTAACTGGCCAGTTTATTAGAAATGCCCACCTTGCACTTCCACTAACTGGCCACTTTATTAGAAATGCCCACCTTGCGCTTCCACTAACTGGCCACTTTATTAGAAATGCCCACCTTGCGCTTCCATTAACTGGCCACTTTATTAGAAATGCCCATCTTGCTATTCCATTAACTGGCCACTTTATTAGAAATGCCCACCTTGCGCTTCCATTAACTGGCCACTTTATGAGAAACCCACCTTGCTCTTCCATTAACTGGCCACTTTATTAGAAATGCCCACCTTGCATTTCCACTAACTGGCCACTTTATTAGAAATGCCCACCTTGTGCTTCCACTAACTGGCCACTTTATTAGAAACGCCCACCTTGCATTTCCACTAACTGGCCACTTTATTAGAAATGCCCACCTTGTGCTTCCACTAACTGGCCACTTTATTAGAAATGCCCACCTTGCGCTTCCACTAACTGGCCAGTTTATTAGAAATGCCCACCTTGCACTTCCACTAACTGGCCACTTTATTAGAAATGCCCACCTTGTGCTTCCACTAACTGGCCACTTTATTAGAAATGCCCACCTTGCGCTTCCACTAACTGGCCAGTTTATTAGAAATGCCCACATGGCATTTCCACTAACTGGCCACTTTATTAGAAATGCCCACCATCTGCTTCCACTAACTGGCCACTGTATTAGAAATGCCCACCTTGTGCTTCCACTAACTGGCCACTTTAATAGAAACACCCACCTTGTGCTTCCACTAACTGGCCACTTAATTAGAAATGCCCACCTTGCGCTTCCACTAACTGGCCAGTTTATTAGAAACGCCCACCTTGCTCTTCCATTAACTGGCCACTTTATTAGAAACGCCTACCTTGCGCTTCCATTAACTGGCCACTTTATTAGAAATGCCCACCTTGCTTTCCATTAACTGGCCACTTTATTAGAAATGCCCACCTTGCGCTTCCATTAACTGGCCACTTTATGAGAAACCCACCTTGCTCTTCCATTAACTGGCCACTTTATTAGAAATGCCCACCTTGCATTTCCACTAACTGGCCACTTTATTAGAAATGCCCACCTTGTGCTTCCACTAACTGGCCAGTTTATTAGAAACGCCCACCTTGCATTTCCACTAACTGGCCACTTTATTAGAAATGCCCACCTTGTGCTTCCACTAACTGGCCACTTTATTAGAAACGCCCACCTTGCTCTTCCATTAACTGGCCACTTTATTAGAAACGCCTACCTTGCGCTTCCATTAACTGGCCACTTTATTAGAAATGCCCATCTTGCTATTCCATTAACTGGCCACTTTATTAGAAATGCCCACCTTGCGCTTCCATTAACTGGCCACTTTATGAGAAACACACCTTGCTCTTCCATTAACTGGCCACTTTATTAGAAATGCCCACCTTGCATTTCCAGTAACTGGCCACTTTATTAGAAATGCCCACCTTGTGCTTCCACTAACTGGCCACTTTATTAGAAACGCCCACCTTGCATTTCCACTAACTGGCCACTTTATTAGAAATGCCCACCTTGTGCTTCCACTAACTGGCCACTTTATTAGAAATGCCCACCTTGCGCTTCCACTAACTGGCCAGTTTATTAGAAATGCCCACCTTGCACTTCCACTAACTGGCCACTTTATTAGAAATGCCCACCTTGTGCTTCCACTAACTGGCCACTTTATTAGAAATGCCCACCTTGCGCTTCCACTAACTGGCCAGTTTATTAGAAATGCCCACATGGCATTTCCACTAACTGGCCACTTTATTAGAAATGCCCACCATCTGCTTCCACTAACTGGCCACTGTATTAGAAATGCCCACCTTGTGCTTCCACTAACTGGCCACTTTAATAGAAACACCCACCTTGTGCTTCCACTAACTGGCCACTTTAATAGAAATGCACACTTTGTGCTTCTACTAACTGGCCACCATATTGGAAACACCTAACTCTATGCAGGTGTACGGTACAGGCTGTGGTCCATCTGTTGCTATACTGTTAAGCAGGCTTCCCCAGCCAATTCATCACTGGTCAGATTCTGACCACAGGGCTGCTGCTGTGTGGTTTTATGTGACATATGTGGTTGGTGGATCATTCTCAATGCAGCAGTGACGCTGAGATGGTGGTGTGTGTGGTGCTGGTACGAGTGTATCAGACACAGCAGTCTTTCTGGAGTTTTTACACACACCAGTGTCACTGCCAGGTTTAGTGTGGTACACCACCCAAAAATAGCCAGACATCAACCTGTATCAACCTATATGAACCTATTCACTCTGAACTCGCTCAGGAGCGTTCCCCTAGTGTCTGAGAAAACTGGAAGACACTACAGAGCGTGAATTCTCCTCTCTACAGGTTCTCTGTTACGACCCAATCCACCGTGTTTGTTGTTGTCAGAAACGTTTTACTCTGGATTGCCCTCTCTGGTACATCAACAGATGAGCTACAGTCTCTCACCGTACACCAGCAAGGTGGAGCTACAAGGGTTTCTGATAAAGTGACCAGGGAGTGTATAATATGAGTGCAGGGTCATGGAGTTCAGTGCATCACTCATCACTTCAATCAGAGTAAATCTCACTCGGGGGTCAAATCCAGCAGGTCAATGGATTTAGTCCTCTGCTGTCCTCCTTTCTCATAGTCCAGAATTATTCCTGCACACAGAAGAAGAACGTTTTACTTGTCAAGGTTCTGTATCCAGAACAGAACCTCAGGATAAGGTCAGTACACTCTTAAAAACATGGTGATGATGGCTCTGTATGGAACACTGACAACTCAAAGAATCATTTGCTTACCTAAATGGTTGTTTGCTGGATGAGATCATTCTTCAGATTGAAGAACTGCTGTACATGGTTCTACATAGAATCTTTTTCAGAATGGTTCTACATAACACTAACAAGTGCTCTTCTATTGTTACACTGTCACTCTTGTATATGATAGCGGAACCTTTTTGGTGCTATAAAGAACCATGCACTGCATATTTCCCATCAATCCAAAGAACCATTTCACAATGTAAAGAACCCTTTAAGCAGTGGTTCTGTGAGTGTTCACAGTTCTACACAGATCCTCAAATACAGGTGTTGTTGCTGCAGTGAAATAAAGACTGTAATAAATGTGAAAGTATCTTTCCAAAAGCAACTTAAGTACATTTTTACAAGAAAGGGATCGTGAAGGGTTCTTTAGTGAAGGCAATGGTTCTAATCAGAATCGGAATCAAGCTTTATCACCCATCCAAATCATTGAGTTCAGGTGTTCCAATAACTTCCATGGCCACAGGTGTATAAAACCAAGCCCGTAGTCCTGCAGACTGCTTCTACAGACATTAGTGAAAGAATGGGTCGCTCTCAGGAGCTCAGTGAATTTGGCCCCTTAGTTCCAGTGAAAGGAACTCTTAATGCTTCAGCACCAAGAGATTTTGGATAATTTCATGCTCTCAACTTTGTCGGAACAGTTGCTCCAACATGACTGTGCACCAGTGCACAAAGCAGTTACATAAAGACATGGATGAGCCAGTTTGGTGTGGAACTTGACTGGCCTGCACAGAGTCCTGACCTCAACCCGACAGAACCCCTTTGGGATGAATTAGAGCGGAGACTGCGAGCCAGGCCTTCTCGTCCAAAATCAGTGTCTGACCTCACAAACACGCTTCTGGAAGAACGGTCAAAAATTCCCATAAACACACTCCTAAACCCTGTGGAAAGCCTTCCCAGAGGAGTTGAAGCTGTTATAGCTGCAAAGGGTGGGCTGACATCATATTAAACCCTATGGATTAAGAATGGGATCTCACTCACGTTCATATGCGTGTGAAGCCAGACGACAGAATACTTTTGGTAATATAGTGTATGTTTACAGATACAAGGAATTTGGTTTTGGTTACAGGAGCTCACAGTGCACAGCATCAGACAAACATGTAGTAAATAAAATAAAATAAAATAAAAAGATACAATAAAACACGCATTTCTTACTCATACACACACACTCACACACACACACACACACACACACACACTCACACACACTCACACACACTACAAAAATCACTTCACGCTTAAATGATTCTTTGCACGGTGAAATGGTTCTTCTGATTGATGGAGAACGTGTTGCAAATGGTTCTATACAGAACCTTTTTGAAAGAACCCTTTTCAGAAACTTTTTCTATATCGCACCAAAAACAGTTCTGCCTGTTACAATGCAAGCCTGTAACCATAGTAGAACCCTCTCTGCCGCTTTACAGAACCACATACAATACATTGGTCTGAAATGGTTCAGATGTCTTTACAGTGGTGGTGATAGGAACCAAACGTCGCCATGACTACAACACAGATATAGACATTTTATTTACCATCCAGAACCATCAGAGAACCTACACGAGTCTTCTGAGTTTATATGGAATGTTGATGATGGAAAATAGTGGAAAATCTGGAATAATAAGTTCCTTTCACCACCACTGTGAACAGTTCTGACTCGGTAAGTTTATCTAGAACAGAGCGTTTCACACTAAACCGCTCTGACCTGCTCTGTTTACGTCTTAACCAGTTAATTATGCTCAGAAACTGTGAAAAATCGAGTTTCCCTTTAAATACGTTGTCTGTTAACGTAAGTTAGTTTAGTGCAACTAACGCCGTCTAACTATTTAGGCAAATTCGTTAATAAACCGCGAAGAAAAAGAGATAAACAGACGTTACGACACTATTGGGAACAATTTCATTAATAAGATGCTGATATAAAGTCTTACCTGGTGGATAATAGCGAATATGAAGCCGTTTCAGTCTCATTTCTCCCTTAAGGCGCTTTTACAAACACACCGTTACCGTGGTGACGGAGCTGCGCCACAGCGCCCGGTCTGCGCATGCGCACGCGTCTCTTATTATGTAATTTTGTGAATTTTTGTGTGTGAATTGTGTAATAAAATTTTTAAACTAAAAAATAAAAATACAAACAAAATAAAATAAATATCTATTGATGATTTTCGAACATAATTACTTAAAACTACTACAAGTGGATGACTTTTTTATTTTAACTTTTTCTTTATTTTGTGTTTTTCTTTTCCTCTCCGCTGTAAAAGCACTTTGCTTTTATGTTGTTTTGGACCCAGTGATTTTAGTGCTTTGAATCAGATTTTTAAAATCAACTGGACTGAAAAATCCTTTAAAAATCCAGTTTATCTCACGTCATGTTTATTTTTTTCTCAGTTGGGAGGACTGGAGCTTGTTTTAGTTTGTATAACAAATATAACATTGACAAGATTCCCATTTTTCTTTCTGATTTCCATAAACAGGGACTTTTGGTCTGGTTGCTTTTCTACAAGCCAAGTTTTTCCCCAACTAGTTATTTCATCTGGAATAATAAGGACATGTGTTTGAAAAGGAAGTTGCTGTTCTTGGAAATTGGTTTAGAAAATAAATTGCACTGGTAAGTCCAATGTTTAATAAAGAAGGTCATTTATTTACCCATGAAAATTCCTATTATTCCCAAACATTATGCTACTGTGTGTGATGCAGTCCCTTCAGGAGTGGGAATGTTGTATAAGAGCTCTATTTATTTAGCATGTTCTGTAAAAGATTCATGCTTGGTTTCAGAATGAGAATGTTTCTGTTCCACATATGATTGCAGTTTTGAGCAAATCTGTTAAAGATATCTGTTGGTATTACCCAAAGTATTTAATCAATAAGTATTTACCATATTTACCCAACAAGTATTTACTTTATTTACCCAATAAGTATTTACTGAATTTACCCAATAAGTATTTACTGTTTTTACCCAATAAGTATTTATTGTATTTAGCCAGTAAGTGTTTACTTTATTTACCCAACAAGTATTTACTTTATTTACCCAATAAGTATTTACTGTATTTACCCAATAAGTTTTTACTGTATTTAGCCGATAAGTGTTTACTTTATTTACCCAATAAGTATTTAGCCAGTAAGTGTTTACTTTATTTACCCAACAAGTATTTACTTTATGTATCCAATACGTATTTACTCTATTTACCCAATAAGTATTTACTGTATTTAGCCAATAAGTATTTACTGTATTTACCCAATAAGTTTTTACTGTATTTAGCCGATAAGTGTTTACTTTATTTACCCAATAAGTATTTACTGTATTTAGCTGATAAGTGTTTACTTTATTTACCCAATAAGTATTTACTGTATTTACCCAATAAGTCCAATGTTTAATAAAGAAGGTCATTTATTTAACCATGAAAATTCCTATTATTCCCAAACATTACGCTACTGTGTGTGATGCAGTCCCTTCAGGAGTGGGAATGTTGTATAAGAGCTCTATTTATTTAGCATGTTCTGTAAAAGATTCATGCTTGGTTTCAGAATGAGAATGTTTCTGTTCCACATATGATTGCAGTTTGAAGCAAATCTGTTAAAGATATCTGTTGGTATTACCCAAAGTATTTATCCAATAAGTATTTACCATATTTACCCAATAAGTATATACTTTATTTACCCAATAAGTATTTACTGAATTTACCCAATAAGTGTTTAATTTATCCAATAAGTATTTACTGTATTTACGCAAAAAGTATTTACTTTATTTACCCAATAAGTATTTACTGAATTTACGCAATAAGTATTTACTGTATTTAGCCAATACGTATTTACTGTTTTTACCCAATAAGTATTTATTGTATTTAGCCAGTAAGTGTTTACCATATTTACCCAACAAGTATTTACTTTATTTACCCAATACGTATTTACTGTATTTAGCCGATAAGTGTTTACTTTATTTACCCAATAAGTATTTACTTTATTTATCCAATATGTATTTACTGTATTTACCCAATAAGTATTTACTGT
This sequence comes from Pygocentrus nattereri, assembly GCF_015220715.1. Taxonomy (NCBI): domain Eukaryota; kingdom Metazoa; phylum Chordata; class Actinopteri; order Characiformes; family Serrasalmidae; genus Pygocentrus; species Pygocentrus nattereri. Next base: position 25,758,778 of record NC_051217.1, on the reverse strand, counting down.
ATTTAGCCGATAAGTATTTACTGTATTTACCCAATAAGTATTTACTGTATTTAGCCGATAAGTGTTTACTTTATTTACCCAATAAGTATTTACTGTATTTAGCCAATAAATGTTTACTTTATTTTCCCAATTAGTATTAACTTCATTTACCCAATAAGTATTTACTGTATTTACCCAAGGTATCCATTGATATGAGCACTTTTTGTGGCCTATAACCAGAAACCTTTTGTCATCTATTTTGGCTTTGTGATCAAACTCAAAGACTATGGCAAAATATTTGTTAGCTTTATCGTGGAGATTATTTATAGTGAATTTGTTTTATTTGGGTTCACCAAAATTGATTTAAATTTTTTTTGTTTTTGTTTTATGTAATCTACTTATTTTGCTGGCAAAGTATTTAATTCATACATGTAAAGTCCAAAAGTATTTACTGTATTTAGCCGATAAGTGTTTACTTTATTTACCCAATAAGTATTTACTGTATTTACCCAATAAGTCCAATGTTTAATAAAGAAGGTCATTTATTTAACCATGAAAATTCCTATTATTCCCAAACATTACGCTACTGTGTGTGATGCAGTCCCTTCAGGAGTGGGAATGTTGTATAAGAGCTCTATTTATTTAGCATGTTCTGTAAAAGATTCATGCTTGGTTTCAGAATGAGAATGTTTCTGTTCCACATATGATTGCAGTTTGGAGCAAATCTGTTAAAGATATCTGTTGGTATTACCCAAAGTATTTATCCAATAAGTATTTACCATATTTACCCAATAAGTATATACTTTATTTACCCAATAAGTATTTACTGTATTTACCCAATAAGTGTTTAATTTATCCAATAAGTATTTACTTTATTTTCCCAATTAGTATTAACTTCATTTACCCAATAAGTATTTACTGTATTTACCCAAGGTATCCATTGATATGAGCACTTTTTGTGGCCTATAACCAGAAACCTTTTGTCATCTATTTTGGCTTTGTGATCAAACTCAAAGACTATGGCAAAATATTTGTTAGCTTTATCGTGGAGGTTATTTATAGTGAATTTGTTTTATTTGGGTTCACCAAAATTGATTTAAATTTTTTTTTTTTTGTTTTATGTAATCTACTTATTTTGCTGGCAAAGTATTTTATTCATACATGTAAAGTCCAAAAGAGTACACGGCTTTTATCTCACTATATCCAAAATGTCGAGTACTGTGTGAAAACCTCATCTTCTTCCCGCAATAAAAAGCTGTGAAACATTATTTGGACCCAAAGTCGTGTGCAAAAGTTTGGTCAAATGACATGATACTGTTGATATTCTAAGTAAAATAAATTCACCAGTTTTAAAATAAACAGCAAAAAAAAAAAAATAATGAAACATAAAATGTGGCCTGTGCAAAAGTTACAGTGCATGTTATATTTTTTCCCCAGTATGTTTACCATTTCAACTCCTCAAGACCACCTGTGGTTCCAAAGCGCACTTCATCGTATTCTTCATAACTTTCAAATTTCTTAAGCTGCATTCAGAAGCTGGGCGTCATATGAGGCTGTAACTCTTCTTTCCAGTCAAATAGATGGTGATGTCATTTTAAACCCTTATAATAAAAGAAGCTGAACTCAGTTTCTTTTTCTACTGAAAAAGACCCGTTTTTCCCCAAATCTGGGCTATAAACTATAAACAGACGGTGTGTCTTCAGTGATCTGCTCTATGAACATTACTTTTATAAAATAACACAAAGAGCATCTGAGATTTTTGGCTTTCAGCAGTAAATTGTAAGCATCACCCAGATACCAGACAGTTTTAGGCTGATTCTGGCTTTCCCATGTGAGTGTTGTTTGACTTCCAGGTAGTGTGGGCCAGAATAGGTCCAGATCCTGGACAGCTTGGGTAGCGCTGTCGCCTCACAGCAAGGAGGGCCTGGGTTCGATTCCCTGGCTGGACGACCAGCTTCCTCTCTGTGTGGAGTTTGCATGTTCTCCCCGTATCTGCGTGGGTTTTCTCCGGGTCCAAAGACATGCAGTCAGGCCATTTGGACATGCTAAAATGCATAACGTTATGCCTGATTGGTGTGTATATGAATAACATCTTTAAATTAAAAACAATCAATATAGGCATGAAGAGCTGCATGTGTAATTTCAAAACACAGGTATCACAACTATCACAAGGTTTTCACTAAAACAGCCCAAATTTTACACATTTTCATATTTCTATGCTAATGTTTCCCTGATTGAGGCTGAGTGAGGTGTATGATAATGTAACTGAGCTCTTATTGCTGGTGATGTGTTCTCAACATTGCTGGTTCCCTCTGTGTGTGTCAGCTGTAGAGTCGAGCAGGGAAACACTGAGTGCATCTCAATGCACTGCTGCACACACACATCAGCGCACGACTGCTGGCATAATGAAATCAATTCTGAGGGAAATGAAAAGCGTGTGGTGGCACCGAGCAGCCACGGGCACTTATAGAGCACTCTGCACGTGTTCTTAAAGCCCGAGCACGCCGGCTGGGAAATGAGAAAGGCCGTGTTCTGCATGCAGAGCTGATGACGCATCAAACAGAAATCAACAGAATCTGATGCAAACAGTATGTAAATATCCGTTGCTCTGTTATCACAAATGTAATCAGTCAGCTAACACATATTTGGTGTCCGAAGTTTGCTTCTTTAGCTACAAGGCTCATGCAGCTAACAAGCAGTGGAAGCTTATACCCTGGCCTGGATCATCAAGTTGTAGGCCCCGTGGCACAAATGCCCCTACCTGGAAACTTCATACGATCTGTGCAACAGTGGTGGATGAAGTACACTTGAGTTAAAGTAGACACACCAAAGGTAAAATATTACTCCAGTAAAAGTAGAAGTTCCTCCCTTTAAACCTCGACTTGAACAAAAGTACTAAAGTATTTACCTTCAAATGTACTTAAGTATCAAAAGTAAAAGTACTAAAAGATTAATTATGGCTCTGATGTCCTGTTATCATTTTTATAACAAGACTCGCTTCATGAACTCATTTTAGGTGAAAGTCCTCCAGTGTCCTCCATAGAACATCATCAATTAGTGACGCTGATGTCTATTAAAATTACCATAAGCACAAAACAGTGATTTTTTCCTGGACTCGGGTGCCGAAGGGCTTGTGTGGTATAAGGATCTTCAGAGCTAAGTCGTCGGAAGCAATATGCTCCTGGTAGGGTCTCCCAGGGTGAACAGGTCTGCAGTGAAGACCCAGACTACCTCGATCCAAAAAATATCCTCCATGAAAAACAGACACAGAAGACTGTGTACCCTGCCCGGGACAGAGTCACCGAGACCTACCCCTGGAGCCAGGCCTGGGGGTAGTGTCCCTGAGTGAGTGCCTGGTGGCCGGGGCAGCTAACGTAACCTGGCTGGGCTCAGCCCAAAGAGGCAATGTGGGGAGACCATGTGAGCCCACCACCCACGAGGTCCAGCATGGGGGAGCTGTGCAGTGCTGTATAGGCAGTGGGAGATGGCAGTGAAGCACTTGACGGCCCCTGCAGCAGAAACTGCTCTTGGTACATGGAAAGTAATCTCATAGTGGGGGAGGGAGCTGAGCTTGTGTGGGAGGTTGAGAGGTACCAACTAGATTTAGTTGGGCTCACCTCCTCCAACAGTGTTGGCTCTGTAACCAAACTGTTGTGTGTGCTTATGCAGCAAAGAACACGTAGGGATATTTGGCCTTCTTCAAGTAAGTGGGTGGGGTTCTGGAAAGGGTCCTGCCTACAGACTCCATAGTCTTCCTGGGAGACGTCAATGCTCATGTTGGCAATGACTGGGAGACCTTGAGAGGCGTGATTGGGAAGAACGGCCTGCCCGGTCTAAACCCAAATGGTGAATTGTTATTGGACTTCTGTGCCAGGCATGGATTGTTCTGACACAAGGATGTTCATAAGTGTACATGGTACCAGAGCTCCTTGGGTAAAAGATCAATGAATGACTATGTTGTCATTTCATCTGGCTTGGGACCATATGATCTGGAAACTTGGGAGAAGAGAGGTGTCGAGCTGTCAACCGATCACCATCTGGTGGTGAGTTGGATCAGATGACAGGGAAGATTGAATAGCAAATAATGAGGGTGTGCGGGGAATGACTGTCAGAGGCCCCTGTTCAGAATGATTTCAACTCCCACCTCCTGGATGAGTTAGGGGACATGGAGAGTGAGAGCTGTGTTCGTATACTCAGCATTAAGTCAGGCTCTTTCAGTGTTAGCGTTGGGCTCTGGCAGGGTTGTGACCTGTCTCCACTCCTGTTCATGAAATTCATGGAAAGGGTGTCAGGGAGTAGCCAAGGTCAGGAGGGCATTATGTGTGGAGGCTGGAGGGCGGCGTCTCTGCTATTTGCAGACAATGTTGTTCTCTTGGTTGGATCGCTTGGATGTGTCCAGCACTCACTGGAGTGGTTTGCAGCTGAGTGTGAAGTGGTTGGTATGCAGATCAGCACCTCCAAGTCCATGGTCCTAGCCTGGAAAAGGATGACATGCCCACTTCAGGTAAGGGAAAGGACTTGCCCCAAGTGGAGGAGTTTAAGTATCTTGGGGTCTTGTTTACGAGTGATGGGAAGAGGGATTGTGAGATCGGCCGCAGGCTGGCACAGGTGGCAGCAGTAACGCGGTCACTGTACTGGACTGTAGTGGTGAAGAGGGAGCTAAGCCATAAGGCAAAGCTCTCTGTTTACTGGTCGGTCTACTTCCCAAACCTCACCTATGGTCAAGAGCTGTGGGTAATGACCGAAAGAACGAGATCATGGAGAGAACCAGCAGAAATGAGCCTCTTGGCAGGGTGGCAGCTACACTTTACGGACAGGGTGAGGAGGAGGGAGGAAGGAGCTCAGAGTAGAGCCGCTACTCCTCCTCATTGAGAGGAGCCAGCTGAGGTGGGTCAGGCATCTGATTCAGATGGCCCCTGGACGCTTCCCGGTGGGGGTGTACCAGGCACGATCTACCGGGACAAAACCCCTTCCTCTCTACTGGAGGGATTATATCTTCAAGTTGGCCTGGGAGCAGCTTGGGGTCACTGAAAATGAGCTGGAGGAAGTCGTGGGGAACAGAGTCGTCTGGGATTCTCTGCTCTCCCAACTGCTACCATGGTGTTTAATGATGATGATGATGATGATGATGACAGAACACTGAAGGTAAACAGTTTCCATCAGGTAGAACCAAGTGGCTCTGAAATCACTCCTTTACTATATTGATCTGGAGGTCTCTGTTCATAAACATGAACCAGCCCAAACTAATTTATTATAAAATGAAATGGTGTTTGTATAAATTCAGAAAAAAGATGTGTCAGTCACGACTGCATATGTGGACATATTTCTATATTGTGCCCTATTTACACAAAGTGTGGTACCATGGAGCGGGCAGTCTGGAGGTACCTCGTAAAATAGCAGCTTTTTACCTGAAAAAGCACATCCACCAACAGGTAAGAGCTCAAACCTTTTTTTTTTATTTTATTAGTATGTACGGTGTAACTTGAAAGCAAAAACATATATAGACAGATAATCTCACTTAGGCTGAATTTTAAAGTGATAAAGTAGCTACCACCCTTTAGGCTTGGAGGTTCTCTCAACCTCAGTCCCCAAGTCATCTAGTGTGTTGCCGTTCAGTCAACGCAACATTGATGTCTACTTCTGTTCAGCCTCCATTGGGAAAAAAAAAACACCCCTTTTATACCCACTCACTAACGTGGACTGCTCCACCTGGGCATGCCCATAATCTAGGGTGAATTTGAAACAAACATACACACAACATTACATACATAACCGTTTTGTTTAAAACATATTCTGCAGCGTAACATGAAGTAAATATTATTTGTTATTTATATACTGAAGAGACATGTTGTTTTCTTTCTCCACAGATAAAACTGGATCCCCCTGCACCTGCGATTTCCCCCAGTCCACTGAAGGATATAAAAGCTGGGTGACCCGCGCGCTGCCACTCCCAACGGATACAGGTAAGTGCCCAGTCTATCTCTGAATGTCTCTGTTAAAATTGTCCTTGCATTAAGCCTTTAGAAGGCTGGTGATAGGTAAGAGTGACTTACCTTATCACACAAAGTTAGGTTAGTTCATCATTTATGTTGAACAGACTCTCCCAAAATTTTACACTGCTGCGCTGACTTTAAACCATGTGCTGCACTGGGTTGGTATGGCCAACAGGTAAAATATAAGCTCGAAACAACTGCTGTGCCCTGATTGGTGCTCTTGCTTAGCACTTTTTTAATTTTGACATGTTTTTATACACACAGAAACCAAAAGGAATGACAGATTTCTCAAAATGTAGTGGAGGAAAAAGTCAGATATTAGACTTTGAAATGTAGTGAAACGAGTGAAAGTATAAAGTCGCCCAGAATGGAAAAACTTCAGTACAGATACATGAAAAAACTACTTAAGTACAGAAACTAATTACATTTACTTAGTCACTCAATTACTTAGTTACTGTCCACCACTGTTGTGCAGACCCACAATGGCAGTATACTAACTAGCCTGCTCACATGCACACTTCTAGAAACAAGCATCTTCAAATGGAATGTTTTTAATGCGTGCCAATGCAGAGTTCATTTATTTGTCATTTATTTGTTTTTAAATGAGATTTAAACTGTACTATCCAATAAATATAGATATTGTGTGGCAATATTTGGCAAATACAGTTTTATCTTCTAGTCCATTTCGATCAGAAGGGACTGTGTGGGCATTCCTTGGTTACATAAAGGCAACAGCAGGTTGCCAGACAGTAGTTTCCAAACGCATTGCACTGAACAGCTGAGAGCAAAAAAAAAACGTTATGGACCCTTTATAGCAAATATATGTATATCGGTGGCTTCAGAGCAAGTTCACAGGAATGCAAGCTCACTGCTCAGAACACTGGAAGCTTGATTGAGAAAATGGCAGTGAAATGGTGGCTAAACAGTGGATAGAGAAGAAGACAAAGCAGAGCATTTTGATTGGATGTAACAGGTTGAAATTAATTCATTTTGTCATTGTGCCACCATGAAAGCAGCTATTTAGATTTTCTTAACAGTGCTTGTGGGTGCCCCTAGTGGCTTGGGGCCCTGAGCAGACACCCAAAAACCCATGGAATGTTCCAGGCCCACTTCAACCCAATCATTCAGAGTTGTGCTAACTGTATAATTTGACTGGAACTGTATGGAGGTGTTCAGTAGTTCTACTAGACTCGATTGTATTTTTTCTATACCGTTTGACTCACTTTTATCTGTTAGGCCTGAGTTTTGTCTGGACTTTAGTCTGTTTTTGAGGAGGGAAAGTGCAGAACTGCATTGCAACTGCACTGGTTTTACATTTTGAATCTCCGTTCATTTCTTCATGGGGAAATCTTGAATTATGAATTAAAAATCACTCAACGACTGTGACTGTGGTGAAAACACCTTTTACAACTGTACCAGCACAGCAGCTATAGCAGAATATTAAGTGAGCCACAAAAATGGCTGTATTAATGTTATGTTATGACATTATAGATGTGTTCTATGCATGTTTTAATTAGTATTAAATTTTAATTAGTATTAAAGTTTTTCTCAGTTGCTTTGGTACGTTCCTCAGATCAGAATTGAAATTCTCAAAACTACCTGTTCAATCTTCACATCATTATGTCACTTGTGCACATCAAAAAAGCAGTTTCTCATTTCTTTGAACAAGTTGCAAATGCTTTGGTACATCTATGCAAATGATTATGTCCATTTCTCTGCTGTTTCCTACATTATCAATTGCTTATATCATGTTGATCAAAATGTATTATATGGGTCTGTTGAATAGTCTCACCCCCCACAACATTTAGGCATTAGTTCATAGCATAAGTCTTTACATGCAAAATGGTTGAACAAGTTGTCATAATATGAAAAGCATATTTCTATACATTTCCCTTAGACCTTTTTCCTAAACCTGTCCTTAAGTTGTAAATTGCTCCCAGGTGAATCTTGACTTTCTCTAACGAAGGTGCATCTCACGAACCATCAACTGGCAAGTATATAGCTGGAGCACAACACAATGTTACAATGTCTGACAATGGAAGGACAAGGAATTTGACAGGGTCAACAGCCAGAGAGAAGAGGAAGAGGAAAAGGAGTGAGGCTGCATGGCGGAGCAGTTGGGAGGCAAAACGGAGGAAGAGACAGAAGAGGCCAAGAACATATGCATGTTCCTGATGAAATAAGAGCCACACTTGTAGACCACATTCTCAGTCATGGGCTTACAATGGCTGAGGCTGGTTGAAGGGTGCAGCCAAATGTAGGGAGAACAACTGTGTCCTCAATTATTCACACTTTTCGTCGACATAACAGGTATGTAATCTAATCTTTCCACATAGAACTGCAAGACAACTTCACAGGGGTGGCAGAGGGCCCCTTTTCACACCTGAAGAGGAGGACGCTATTTGCACCATGGTTGTTGAAAACAATGCCATATTGTAAGGGAGATAAATAGTGCCATTATAGAGGACACCAACATCTTTGAAAACATCCAAACAGTCAGCATTTCAACCACTGACAGGGTGCTGAAAAGACACCAAATGAATATGAAGATGCTGTACACTGTTCCATTTGAAAGGAATGGTGAAAGAGTGAAGGAGCTGTGCTACCAGTATGTACAGGTAAAACATGTATGATCATGCACTAACTGTACCTCACAGTAAACAGTACAACATTGTGTAATGATATACAGTACAGTGAATGCGACCTTTACGCATTTGCTATGGCTGTAGAAAAGAAGATGCAATATGTGCTGTATACATTTGATGTAACTGTATCTTGTCCAAAATAAAAATACATGTTATTCATAAAACTCATTTTGTGTCTTCTGGATATAGTGTATAATGGAACTGGAAGCAAGTAAACCACCTCACAGCTTCATCTACATGGATGAGGCTGGCTTCAACCTAACAAAAACGCAGAAGGCGTGGTTGAAATATCATCGGCCACAGAGCTACAGTTGATGTTCCAGGCCAATGGGTGCTGCTGTCTCTGAGAATGGTGTGCTAACGCATATTCCCATTATTGGGCCATACAATACAGAGCATGTTGTCACCATTTTAGACACTCTCTACAGGGATCTCATCCCTAAACAAGAGAGGGATAAGATTGGAGGTGACTTGCCAAAGTACATAATAGTTTGGGACAATGTCAGTTTCCATCGCTCCAACATCATCAGGCAATTGTTTGCAACCCACAGTAGGATGCTGATGGAGTTCCTACCACCCTACTCCCCATTCCTTAACCCCACTGAGGAATTTTTCTCAGCATGGAGATGGAAAGTATATCGCCATAAAATATATGGAAAGTATATCGCCAGCCACATACTCAGATGACCCTTCTGGCCATGGATGATGCGTGTGATGACATCACAGCAGATGCCTGCAGAGGCTGGATAAGACATTCTAAAATATTCTTTCCACGCTGCATCACAAGAGAAGATATTCGTTGTGATGTGGATGAGAATTTGTGGCCCAACAGACAGGAATGTCAGGAGGTGTAGGAAGACTGCATAGTAATTCCTATTGCACTGCATGTAGAGTTTTCCCTAAGGAGATTGTCCTATGTTCGCATTTGTACTTTTGTTTTTTTATTTTTTTTTCTGTGTGCTCCGCAGTGCAGTCTTTTCCTTTCTGTATCACTATGACATATGTCAACAAATTACAGTACAAGCAATAAAAGAGTAAATGTGAATCTTGTCCAGTCTCTTGCATCATTGTCCCACATACACTAAGGTGTGACCTACAATTTACAATAATTGTCATCAAAATTTTAGCCATAGTTTATATCAGAACATCCCTCGAGTACACTGTTATATTGACAACATGACTGAGCTATTTTTTTCTTATCCGTACACAATGACACAAGGACTTGTCATTCTGATGGCACTGACATGTTCATTGACACAGATATTTACTTTTGAGAGATGAACTAAGGGTTTTGAACAAAAGACTGGCTTTTGCATGATGTTTTGCTATTTGTACGAATTGTTTTGAGAAATGCACTTACAGTTTACAGTAAAGGTGGCAGCTGCAACGGTGGCAGAAGCAAAATCCAGGGCAAGGGAGGAGTTTGGTGAGGCCTTGGAAAAACACTTTCGTTCGGCCTCAAAGAGGTTCTGGACAACTGTCCGGCGACTCAGGAGGGGTCAGGGTGGCTGCGCCCAAGCTGTATTCGGCAAGGGTGGAGAAACTCTGACTTCGAATGAGGATATTGTCGGTCGGTGGAAGGAGCACTTTGAGGAACTTCTTAATCTGGGAGACGTGCCTCCCTCACGGGAGTCAGGGCCAGAGGCTTCTGTGGTGTCAAGCTTCATTTCCCTGGTGGAGGTCCCAGAGTTAGTTGGTAAGCTCCTCAGTGGTAAGGCACCGGGGGTGGATGAGATTCGTCCAGAAATGCTTAAAGCTCTGGATATTGTGGGGCTGTCATGGCTAACACGCCTTTGCAATATTGCATGGACCTCAGGAACAGTACCCTTGGACTGGCAGACTGGGGTGGTGGTCCCTATTTTTAAAAAGGGGGACTGGAGTGTGTGTGCCAATTATCGGGGTATCACACTGCTCAGCCTCCCTGGGAAAGTCTATGCAAAGGTGCTGGATGGAGACTCCGACCGATAGTTGAACCTCAGAAGCGGTTGGTATGCGGATCAGCACCTCCAAGTCTGAGTCCATGGTCTTGGCCCGGAAAAGGATGGCATGCCCACTCCAGGTAAGGGGAAAGGTCCTGCCCCAGGTGGAGGAGTTTAAGTATCTTGGGGTCTTGTTCACGAGTGATGGGAAGAGGGATCGTGAGATCGGCCGTAGGCTGGGACAGGCGGCAGCAGTAATGCGGTCACTGTACCAGACTGTAGTGGTGAAGAGGGAGTTGAGCCAAAAGGCGAAGCTCTCTGTTTACCGGTCGATCTACATCCCAACCTTTACCTATGGTCATGAGCTGTGGGTAATGACTGAAAGAACGAGATTGCGAATACAAGCGGTCGGAAATGAGCTTTCTTCGTTGGGTGGCGGGCTACATGCTCTGCGATAGAGTGAGGAGCTCGGTCATCCAGAAGGAGCTCAGAGTAGAGCCACTACTCCTCCGCATTGAGCGGAGCCAGCTGAGGTGGTTCGGGCATCTGATCCGGATGCCCCCTGGACGCCTCCCGGTGGGGGTGTTCCAGGCACGGCCTACCGGGACAAGACCCCGGGGTCACCCTAGGACCCGCAGGAGGGATTATGTCTCCAAGTTGGCCTGGGAGCGGCTTGGGGTCCCCAGGAATGAGCTGGAGGAAGTTGCGGGGAACAGGGTCATCTGGGATTCTCTGCTCTCCCAACTGTTCTGTTTGGACTAGCAGGCAACGATGATGGATGGATGGATGGACTTACAGTTTTGCAAATGCCAAGGATGATTTGAGAAATGTACCAAAGCGACTGAGAAAAACTATAATGAGCATAGCAATGCTGGCTGGTTTAACTAGCTTATTCTTAGCTGGATGCCATGCTTTATGTACGCCACCAGATGGCACTATTTCATATTTGACTTTTTGTTGATGTTCCACTAATTAAAAAAGAATGATGTAGCTATAAAGTATAATTCAAACTGACCCTGGTGGAAATGTAAAATTTAAATCTAAAAACTGAACATATGAAAACACAAGCACTTTCACGGCTGTACGATCATAGCCATTTGTAAAGGTAATTGTGTTATTTTCTTGAATCTCTCATGTCATTGGTTTACTTTGGAAATATATTTAGAACAGTGTATTCTTTGGGCCGTAGAGTGTTTGCATGCCGCCATGTTGTATTCTGGCCGAAGCTTGAACAGAGACTTAGGCCCAGACCCATTTCACCCCTCATCCCTACCACTGAGCCCTCAGCCCTCGAATGCCAGAACTGCCAGAATGTACCTGCTGGTCCATTTAAGGTGGAACGGGAAAATTCCAACAAGAATCTGGAGAATATCTGACTTCAGCTTCATATCACTGAAGGCGTATGGTCTTTAAATGTAACTAAAGCCCAGCAGAGAGGAGCTGAACTTTACCCTCCTCTGCTGTCACTGCAGACGGGCAGGGTCGCCTACAGAGCAGCGCTAGTAGCTGTTAATGAAGTGATGCTCTTTTTATTTTAGGGGCTCATTTCAGAGGGAAGATCTCAACCACTGCCCTGTAGCTCAGTAACAAGGGGCGATACTCGAAAACATGGGATAGGGGTAAAAAGCAGAAATGGGATTGGACTTTAAACAGGAGATGCTCTTACTGCTTTCCTTCCCCATAGGTCCATGTTTCTCAGCTCTGGCCCTGGAGGCCCACTGCACTGCAAATTTAGGTGTTCTTCTTGTTTTCACCCACATCAATTCAGTAAGGGCTTAATTAAAGTTAATGAGCTGATTAGCTGGATCAGGCGCAGGGCAGTGGGCTTCCAGGAGCAGGACTGAGAAACATTGACTTAGATAACAATACGTCATTCAGTGTCAGATACCACACATTACTTACAGAGAAATTCCACTGTTTTTTCTAAATGTTTACATAACTCAGTGTTTGAGATTTAAATAGAATCATTCAGAGCGGTTTGGTGTGAAATGGTTCATATGTCTTTATAGTGGTGGTGATGGGAACCAGGTGTCGCCATGACTACAACACAGATATAGACATTTTATTTACCATCCAGAACCACCAGAGAACCTACATCTGCTGAGTTTATATGGAATGTTGATGGGAAAATAATGGAAAATCTGGAATAATCAGTTTTCTTTGGGGACTATTTTGCCACACAGCGCCCTGCATGTCTCCCTCCACCATGAGTGGAGTTTTAGTTCTCAAAACTATCATAACAGCATCTCAGTCATCAGGCAGTGAATTCAGAACCATTTCATGTAGGAACTTTCTGTGAGGAGCTTTTAGAGGAGGACGTCTGGTTTCTATCACCACCACTGTGAACAGTTCTGACTCGCTAAGTTTATCTAGAACGGAGTGTTTCACACCAAACCACTCAGAACCGCTCTGATTACATCTTAACCAGTTAATTATGTGGAATGTTTGAAAAATTGGTGCAGTTCCCCTTTAAAGGGGTACCCCATCCAATTTAATCCTCTTCCCACTCCAGTCTCAGACCTGTACTGATCTTGCTGCACCTGGAAATCCAGAATTCTAATTCATACCTTTAACTGCGGAACCACTGTTGTTGTTTTTTATCACATTCAGGTGAACAACTACCTGTTCCCCATATGGACGTACTCGTACCTGTCCGTGCTGCCCGTGGTCTTCCTGCTGACCGACCTGCTGCGCTACAAGCCCCTTGTCGTCCTGCAAGGACTTTTCCTGGTCAGTAACTACCTGCTGCTGTGCTTTGTGCACAAGCTGACCGCTATGACCTTTCTGCAGTTCAACTACGGTGTTGTCACGTCCACTGAAGTGGCCTATTTCTCCTACATCTAAAGCATGATATCGCCTGAACACTACCAGCGGGCCACGGGGTTCATCCGAAGTGCCATGCTGACCGGTTTCACCTTTGGGCCCACGCTGGGTCAGCTGTTAATATTGTTAGCAGGCATTAGCTACTTTACAGTCAAAACTATCACATTGGGGCTAATGGGGACAGCCTTCAACAAGAGGTGTTCTTTGGCCCTATTGCATTAGGGGCCGCAGGGCTGCAGGAGGAAAGGCCAGGCGTCACTGACCCTGGGGTCACTGGGGGTCAGAAGGCAGAGTCTAAGGCTGGATGGTGCAGCAGGGAGAGCCTGAGACTTGCGGGCAGACAGATGTAGGCAAATATCAAAGTGTCGTACAGCTCCAGGAGGCTGGTGTACTGGTCAGTTTGGTGGGCTTTCGCTCCAGCTCACTATAACCAGGTCTTTAACTACGTCCAGCTGATATGGGACTGCATCGAGCCGTCCAGCACGTCCACTGTTTACAATGGAGGGGTAGAGGCAGTCTGCACACTTGTGAGTAAGAAATATAGGACAGCAGATGATCTGAGTACTTGCACTTGTATTCATTCTGGGTTACACATGGTCAGTCAACCTACATTCAGGAGCCCTGAAGCCCACGTCATGCCCTAATTAGCAAATCCAGGTGCAAGCTGGATTTCTCTGTGAGGAAAATAAATGGAGTTTTCGAAAATCACTAATATCACTGCCTGTGGTTGATAAAATGGTTCCAAAAAAAAATGGATCTCTTCTTAGTTGTTATGCAGACAGCTTGGAGTCCAGAGCTGCTCAGTGAGCACAGGCGGGAGAAACCGAAACAATTACAGCAGTAGGAGTTTAGTTAATGCTCCTTTTAATTACAGCATGAGAAAAAGACTCCAGCAGACCTTCTGATGCCTAACTAGACAGAAAACATTCAAACCAAAAGGAACGGAAATGAGGAGGGAGTGTTAAACAGAACAGGGTCCTGGAGGACCTACCAAGAGAACTGTATCCACCTCTAACCCTCTGAATTCAGTTCATGGAGGCCTGTGTAATTAGCTCTTGCTGTCATGTATGGATTGAGCAGGGCACTACCTCTACTAACCCTAACAATTCTAATATGACTACACTAAAACAATCACTGACCTGACATCATAAAACCACCCATTTAGCAAAATTTGTCTTGTGGTCCACAACTTTGATATATGACCACGTCCTTGGTTGAGTTCTGGCCCAAGCACTGTGAAGTGAGTAGAACTAAGGATGCGGCCCAAATCTGTCCTAGATCTGGTCCAACTACATTGTTGGTCCACGACATTGCTGCCAGAATTGGCCCATGAATATATACACAAGGTGAAATTCCCACATTCTGGCCAACATAACATCTGCCTGGTACTCAACTTATTCTTGTTAAAACTCTGTCTTTTCTGGAATTCTGTGAAGCTGCTTTGTGACCACATCCGTTGTAAAAAGCGCTATACAAATAAATCTGATTTGAAATTTGATGATAGATAGATAGATAGATAGATAGATAGATAGATAGATAGATAGATAGATAGATAGACAGACAGACAGACAGACAGACAGACAGACAGACAGATAAATAGATAGAGACAGACAGGCAGGCAGACAGACAGACAGACACTGGAGTTGTGAGTCTCTGTGCTCTAATATTCACTGAGTCAGGAGTTATTTTGTCTGTGTGTCTGAGTGTCGCTCTCACTGAAGACAGCCGTCTGTCTTTATGGACGTAAAAATGTCTTGTTCATAAACATGGACTACTCCGGGTTTAGAGATGAACCCACTGCTTTTAGCTTTTGCCCAAGCCCAGTTCTCATCTTGGCTGACATACATTTTGGGTAAAAGGGGAAACTGTTAAAATTAGACTTTATGCCAAATCACTTTAAATTCTTGAAATTTGGTTCTAAGCCAGATAAGAGATAAGATAAGATAATCCTTTATTAGACCCACAGTGGGGAAATTCACAGTATTACAGCAGCAGAGTAGTAGAAGTAAGGCACTCAGTATTAGAAATGGGAAACAGTATAAACATTATAAACATTATAAATAATAAAAGTTAAAGTTAAATCTCTGGACTATTTACAACAAAATAAGAATAAGAATAAAAATAAGAGTTGCATAAGATCTGTATTGCACTTATGAACATATTGCACAATGAAAAATATTTGCCTTCTGAATATAAGTGTATATAGTATGTGTGTGTGGTCTACTGGGAGCAGTGCTGGTTGATCAGTCTCACAGTAGCAGGAAGGAAGGACCTGAGATAGCGCTCCTTCACACACTTGGGGTGAAGGAGCTGGTCACTGAAGGAACTGCCCATTGCTCCCAGAGTCTCTTGCATGGGGTGGGAGTAGTTCTCCAGCATGGATGCTAGCTTGTTTAGCATCCTCCTTTCTCCCACCGCCTGCACTGGATCTAGAGAAGTTCCCAGGACCAAGCCGGGCCTCCTGATCAGTTTGTCCAGTTTCTTTCTGTCTGCAGTGGAGATGCTGCCACCCCAGCAGACCACTCCATAGAAGATGGCTGATGCCACCACTGTGTCAAAAAAGGTCCTCAGGAGTGGCCCCTGCACTCCAAACGACCTCAGTCTCTCGAGTAGGTAGAGTCTGCTCTGTCCTTTCCTGTAAAGTGCAGCAGTGTTGTCTGACCAGTCCATTTTATAGTTAAGGTGCACACCCAGCTGCTTGGAGTCCACTCTTTCAATGTCCGTTCCCTGGATGTTCACTGCTGGAGGGGGATGTGTGCACCTGCGGAAATCCAGTACAAGTTCTTTGGATTTCCCCACATTGATCTGTAGGTGATTCTGCAGACACCAGTCCACAAAGTCCTGAATCAGTTCTCTGTACTCTCCGTCGTCCTCATTTGTGATGCGTCCGACAATCGCTAATTCATCAGAGAACTTCTGTAGGTGTCAGTTTGATGAGTTGTACATGAAGTCTGCAGTGTACAGGGTGAAGAGGAATGGTGCCAACACCATTCCCTCGGGGCCCCTGTATTACAGACCACAATGTCGGACACACAATCCCTTGTCCTCACATACTGTGGATGTTTGGTGAGGTAGTCCAGGATCCAATGTGTTAGGTGATGGTCCACCCCTGCCAGTTCCAGCTTGTCGTTCAGGAGCTCAGGCTGTATGGTGTTGAACGCACTGGAGAAATCAAAGAACATGATTCTCACAGTGCACCCAGGCTTATCCAGGCTAGAAAGAGCTCCATGCAGCAGGTAGATGATGGCATCATCCACCCCGATGCCAGGCTGGTAGGCAAACTGAAGTGGGTCCATTGATGAGCTCACCATAGGGCGGAGCTGTCTAAGGACCAGCCTCTCCAGTATCTTCATCAGGTGTGGTGTCAGTGCCACCAGCCTGTAGCTGCTGAGGTCCTTTGGGTGCTGCATTTTAGCAATAGCACCACACAAGATGACAGACAGTTGTGGTACTCTCCCCAGCTTCAGGCTTGTGTTGAAATGTGCTCCACTATCCCACACAACTGATCTGTGCAGGACTTGTGAACTGAGGGTTACGGCAGCCAGAAAAACCAGTGGGGGGGGTGGGCATGAGCTGAAAGTTGTGGGGCCGGGGGTGGGTGTGAGAGAGGGGGTAGAACAGCATGCTGGAAATGCCAGACAGGAGGGTTTCAGCAGAGATGTCTGTGTAGTGGGAGGGGTGGGTGAGTGATCAAACTTGTTGAAAAACAGATTGATATTGTTCACCCACTTTTGGTCCCCTACCGCCTGAGAGTCAGGCTTCTTGTGGCAGGAGATTGCTTTAAGGCCTTTCCAGACTCCGCTGACATTATTCTGCTGTAGCTGTTCCTCCATCTTCCTCCTATAGTTAGCTTTCCCCTCCCGGATCTTCCTCCTCAGCTCCTTCTGCACAGCTTTCAGCTCCTCCGTGTCCCCTAATCTAAAGGCCCCCCTTTTCTCCTTCAGAAGAGCCTTTATGTCAGGGTTAATCCATGGCTTGCTGTAAGAGAAACACCGCAGTCTTGGTGGGTACAGTGTTCTCCACACAGAAGTTCAAAGTACGTTATGCAGTGTGCGAGGCTGTCTGTCTTCTTCCTCATGATCACACAGTACTTCCCACACTGTTGTGCTAAAACAGTCCTTCAGAGCCTCTTCAGTTTCCTCAGACTTTACTGTGCGGTGACTGCTGGTTACCTCTGTACAAGAGGTTTGTACACAGGCAGGAGATGAACCAGGTTGTAATCAGATCTTCCCAGGAGAGGGAGGGGTGATGACTTATATGCTTCCTTTGTGTTGGCATAAAACAGGTCCAGTATTTTATTGTCTCTGGTGTGGCAGGTTACATACTGAGTGAAGGTGGGCAGAGTGGAGGACGGAGAAGCCTGGTTGAAGTCCCCGGAGATGAAAAGGGCAGCTTGTGGGTGCTGTGTCTGCAGTCTGCTCACAATTGAATGCATGATCTCACAGGCAGTCTCAGCGTTGGCAGAGGGGGGGCATATGTATTTTTTGCGATTACATGCGAGAATTCCCTTGGCAAGTACAGGGGTCTCATGCTAATAGCTAACAGCTCGATGTCCTTACAGCAGGTTTGCTCTTTGATAGTGATGTGCCTGGGGTTACACTATCTATCATTCACAAATACTGCCAGCCCACCTCCTTTCCTCTTTTCACTCTCTGTTGTCCTGTCTGCACGTATGAGTTGGAAGCCGTCCAGCGTGACGACCGTGTCTGGGGTTAGTGCCATTAGCCACGACTCCGAGAACAGCATAACGCTACATTCGCGATATTCTCTCTGGTGTCGTGTCAGCGCCGCCAGCTCATCCATCTTGTTGGGGAGAAATCTCACATTCCCCTTAATGACAGAGGGGAGAACAGGTCTGTAACATCAGATGTAAAGAGTTAAGCTGATGCCTCTGCATGACTTCCCAAAACAAACACTTTAAATGCAAAATAATATTTTTTTAATCAAACCAAAGTAAAAGGAGGACCTGCTTATATGTAAGCCATTACTTTGGGCCCCTAAACTAGCAGAGGACCCTGAGAAAGTAATTTCTGCAGTGAAAGCGAAAGCAGAGGACGTCTGTATGACATTCTATATAGCACCAAAAAGGGCTTCGCTTCTCTTTTTTGACATGGTAACAGTAGCAGAACCCTTTTTGATGCTACAAAGAACCATATACAACACATTCTCCATCAGTCTGAAGAACAATTTCACCCTGAAAAGAACCATTCAGGCATGAAATGGGCCGGTATAGAACTAATGGTTAGAATCACTGCCTTTACTAACGCGTCTTTTGAAGTGTGTATTCTTGCTTGTGGACATGATTGGGGTGGACATCCAAGCTGGAGGTCGACCCTTTGTATGGTTTATTTGCAGTAACTGGTTTGTTCTATTGTTTTTTGTGTACGTTGAAAGGTTCCAGATAGCCACTAACCTCTCTATGGAGTGCTACGCCCTGACGTTTGGCATGAACACGTTCATGGCCATCGCTATCCACATCGTCCTGTAATAGTGGACGGCACGACTCTGGGGCTGGACATCATCACTCAGGTGAACAGGGATTAAAGAGTTTTAGAGTGAAGCAATAATCTCATTACAAACTGCTGCACATACAGTGACAGACAGACAGACAGAGAGACAGGCAGAGAGAGAGGTAGACACACAGAAAGACAGAGAGAGAGAGAGAGAGAGAGAGAGAGAGAGGGACAGACAGAAAGAGAGATTGACTCACAGATAGAGAGACAGAGAGATAGACAGACAGACAGAGAGATAGACAGACAGAAAGAGAGATAGACACACAGACAGAGATAGAGAAAGAGACAGAGAGAAAGAGAGATAGACACACAGACAGAGATAGAGAGAGAGAGAGACAGAAAGAGAGATAGACACACAGACAGAGATAGAGAGAGGCAGACAGAAAGACAGATATACAGAGACAGAGATAGAGAGAGAGGCAGACAGAAAGAAAGATAGACACACAGACAGAGATAGAGAGAGATAGACAAACAGACAGAGAGACAGGGAGAGACAGACATAAAAAGAGAGACACACAGGCAGAGAGATAGAGAGACAGACAGAGATAGAGAGAGACAGACAGAAAGAGAGGTAGACACACAGACAGAGATAGAGAGAGAGAAAGACAAATGGACAGATAGACAGACAGACAGACAGACAGACAGACAGAGAGATAGACACACAGATAAAGTGGGACCGTGAATTGAATCACTGTTATGAGCTCAGTCACTGAACGATTGGAGGAATTTCAGTGACATCTAGTGGTGATTTATACTGCGACATTCGGACATCAGAATTGTTTGTTGTTAAAGTAAGAAGCTGTTGCAGCTTAAACACTCAAGGTAGAAAAACCCATATCCATCCATCCTCTAAGCCGCTTCTCCGACAGGTCGGGGGGTGCTGGAGCCTATCCCAGTGGTCATTGGGCAGAAGGCAGGATACACCCTAGACAGTCACTCACACCCAGGGGCAATTTAGCATATCCAATTGGCCTGACCACATGTCTTTGGACTGTGGGAGGAAACCCACACAGATATGGGGAGAATATGCAAACTCCACACAGAGAGAACCTTGGTCACCCAGCTGGGGATTCAAACCCAGATCCTTCTCGCTCTGAAGCGACAGCGCTACCCACTGCACCACCGTGCCACCGTGCCGCCATTGCGTCCGTCCGTCTGTCCGTCTGTCTGTCTGTCGGCTGCTCCCTTTAGGGGTCGCCACAGCGGATCATCTGCCTCCATCTTGCCCTATCTTCTGCCTCCTCTACTTTTACACCAACCATCTCCATGTCCACCCTCCCTACATCCATAAACCTTCTCTGAGGTCTACCTCTTCTCCTTCTACCCGGCAGCTCCATCTCCAACATTCTTTACCCAATATATCCACTATTCCTCCTCAACACATGTCCAAACCATCTCAACCTCGCCTCTCTGGCTTTATCTCCAAACTGCTCCACCTCCACTGTCCCTCTGATTTGCTCATTTCTAATCTTGTCCATCCTTGTCACTCCCAACGAAAATCTCAGCATCTTCGTCTCCACCACCTCCATATATATATATATATATATATATATATATATATGTATGTATTCCAAATGTATTTATTAAATATATTTTACCAACTTATGAAAATAGACAAAAAGTAGTTCACCATTAATCTGAAGAATAATTTCAGAGTGCAGAGAACCAGATGAGAACGTAAAGGGTTCTCTGCATGTTCATGGTTCTGCATAGAACCATTTTCTTTACTAAAGAACAGTTGAAGAACCATCTAACTTTTTGAGAGTGTTATTCGTCCCATAAACCAGCTTGTAAACATATTATTTTACATGTTAAACTAAAACAGTTGTTTTTATTACAGTGGATCTAAAGAATCTGACATAGATTAATCATTTCAGACTCATTCCCACGTTCAGCATGACCCAGAACCTGAACCTGTGCAATTCCACTAAAAAAAAATGAAATCTTTTAGAGGGGAAACATACACACAAAAATAACACAACTAAAATAATGTCGTTTCATAAGTGTGAACACACTCTTATAATCAGGGATGTGGTCGTGTTCAGAATCAGCCAATCACAGTCAAGGTCATGTTAAATAGCGCACAGCTGCTTCTGATTAAGCCTGTTTAAAGTCCAGCTGTTCTGGTAGGACTTTGAAAGGTATCAGTCAGAGAAGGATAGAAATACGATGCCCAAGCTATTGATACACCGTGGAACACGTGAAGACAGTCATCAAGAAGTGGACTAACCCTCTGTTACACGATGTTGCCACAGGACAACAAACTCACTTTCCTCACTTCACAATAACCCTGTACATAGTTAAAGACAAAGACAGCATTAAAAATACAAGGGAAAAGTTTGAGTAAGTCAATAAAAACCAGGTCCTTGATGCTACAAACATACACTGCTCAAAAAAATTAAGGGAACACTTAAACAACACAATATAACTCCAAGTAAATCAAACTTCTGTGAAGTCAAACTGTCCACTTAGGAAGCAACACTGATTGACAATCAATTTTACAGATGTTGTGCAAATGGAATAGACAACAGGAGGAAATTATTGGCGATTAGCAAGACACACTCAATAAAGGAGTGGTTCTGCAGGTGGGGACCACAGACCACTTCTCAGTACCTATGCTTTCTGGCTGATGTTTTGGTCACTTTTGAATGTTGGTGGTGCTTTCACACTCGTGGTAGCATGAGACGGACTCTACAACCCACACAAGTGGCTCAGGTAGTGCAGCTCATCCAGGATGGCACATCAATGCGAGCTGTGGCAAGAAGGTTTGCTGTGTCTGTCAGCATAGTGTCCAGAGCCTGGAGGTACCAGGACACAGGCTAGTACACCAAGAGACATGGAGGAGGCTGTAGGAGGGCAACAACTCAGGGTAACAGGAGGAGCACTGCCAGAGCCCTGCAAAATGACCTCCAGCAGGCCACAAATGTGCATGTGTCTGCACAAACGGTTAGAAACCCACTCCATGAGGATGGTATGAGGGCCCGACGTCCACAGAGGGGGGTTGTGCTCACAGCCCAACAACGTGCAGGACGCTTGGCATTTGCCAGAGAACACCAGGATCGGCAAATTTGCCACTGGCGCCCTGTGCTCTTCACAGACGAAAACAGGTTCACACTGAGCACATGACAGACGTGCCAGAGTCTGGAGATGCTGTGGAGAGCAATCTGCTGCCTGCAACATCCTTCAGCATGACCGGTTTGGCAGTGCGTCAGTAATGGTGTGGGGTGGCGTTTCTTTGGAGGGCCACACAGCCGTCCATGTGCTCGCCAGAGGTAGCCAGACTGCCATTAGGTACCGAGATGAGATCCTCAGACCCTTTGTGAGACCATATGCTGGTGCGGTTGGCCCTGGGTTCCTCCTAATGCAGGACAATGCTAGACCTCATGTGGCCTCCATTGGTTAATAAATTTGATTATCAGTGATGATTTTTGTGTGATTTTGTTGTCAGCACATTCAACTTTGTACAGAACAAAGTATTCAATGAGAATATTTCATTCATTCAGATCTAGGATGTGTTATTTGAGTGTTCCCTTTATTTTTTTGAGCAGTGTATTTTGTGGAAATGTCTTTGTTGCCTAGAAGCCATTAGGGGTGTACTTTGTGTACTTCTGGCGCCGGTCCCAAGCCCGGATAAATGGTGAGGGTTGCGTCAGGAAGGGCATCTGGCGTAAAACTAAAATGCCAAAATGCCATGCGGATCACAAATATGATTGCCATACCGGTTCGGTCGAGGCCTGGGTTAACAACGACCGCCTCCGGGGCTGTTGACCAGCAGGGTGCCGGTAGAAATTGGACTACTGTAGGTCGAAGACCATGAAAGAGGAGAGGAGGAAGGCGGGTTAGAAGGCAGCGAGAGAGAAGGAAAGGCAGGAGTGTGGAGGTTAGAGTAGGGACTCTGAACATAGGGACAATGACTGGTAAAGGCAGAGAGCTTGCAGACATGATTGAGAGAAGGAAGGTAGATATTGTGTGTGTCCAGGAGACCAGATGGAAAGGAAGCAAGGCCAGGAACATTGGTGGATTCAAACTGTTCTATCATGGTGTAGAGAGGAAGAGAAATGGAGTAGGGATAATCCTAAAGGAACAGCTTGTGAAAAGTGTTCTGGATGTAAAGAGTGTCAGACAGGATCCTGAGCCTGAAGTTGGAGGTTGATGGTGTAATTTTGAATGTGGTCAGTTCATATGTACCACACGTTGGTTGTCAGTTAGAGGAGAAAGGAATTTTGGAGTAAGATGGATGAAGTGGTAGATGGTGTCCCTAGAGAGGAGAGATTAGTGATTGGTGCAGACTTCAATGGACATGTTGGTGAAGGGAACAGAGGGGATGAAGAGGTGCTGGGTATGTATGGTGTGAAAGACAGAAATGCGGAAGGTAAGATGGTTGTAGATTTTGCAAAGACAATGGAAATGGCTGTGGTGAACACGTATTTTCAGAAGAGGGAAGAACACAGGGTGACATACAAGAGTGGAGGGAGGTGCACACAGGTGGATTATGTCCTTAGCAGGAGATGCCACCTAAAGGAGATTGGAGATTGTAAAGTGGTGCCAGGGGAAAGTGTAGCAAGGCAGCATAGGGTGGTTGTCTGTAGAATGAGGTTAGAAACAAAGAAGAGGAAGAGAGTGAAGACAGAGCCAAAGATTAGATGGTGGAAGCTGAAGGAGGAGGATGGTTGCAGGCAGTTCAGGGAAAAATTGCAACAGGCCCTTGGGGGCAGGGAGGAGCTACCTGAGGACTGGGAAACTACAGCTAAGGTGGTGAGAGAAACTGGCAAGAATGTGTTGGGTGTTTCGTCTGGTCAGAGGAAAGAAGACAAGGAAAGTTGGTGGTGGAATGAGGAAGTCCAGGAGAGTATTCAGAAGAAGAAAGCAGCTAAGTGGGATAACCAGAGAGATGAAGGAAGTAGGCAGAAGTCCTGTGAGGCTAGTCGCATAGCAAAAAGAATGGTAGCAAAGGCAAGGGCTCAGGCCTATGATGAGCTGTATGAGAGGCTGGACAGTAAAGAAGGAGTAAAGGACTTGTATCGCTTGGCTAAACAGAGAGATAGAGCTGGAAAGGATGTACAGCAGGTTAGGCTGATAAAGAATAGAGGGAAATGTACTAGTGAGTGAACAGAGAGTGTTGAGTCGATGGAAGGAGTACTTTGAAGAACTAATGAATGAGGAAAACGAGAGAGAGAGGAGGACAATGGGGGGAGAGATAGTGGATCAGGAAGTGCAGAGAATTAGTAAAGTGGAAGTGAGGGCAGCTTTAAAAAGGATCCAGATGACATACCTGTGGAGGTATGGAGATGTTTAGGAGAGAAGGCAGTGGACTTTTTAACCAGGTAGTTTTAAAAAATCCTGGAGAGTGAGAGGATGCCTGATGAGTGGAGAAGCAGTGTATTGGTCCCAATTTTTAAGAAGAAGGGTGATGTGCAGAGCTGCAGTAACTACAGAGGTATAAAGTTGATGAGCCACACCATGAAGGTATGGGAAAGAGTTGTTGAAGCAAGGCAAAGGCGAGAGGTTCAGATCAGTGAGCAGCAGTTTGGTTTCATGCCCAGAAAGAGATGCAATTTTTGCGTTGACAGTGTTGGTAGAGAAGTACAGAGAAGGTCAGAAGGAGCTACATTGTGTTGTCCATTCTAGAGAAGGCGTATGATAGGGTGCCAAGAGAGGAACTGTGGTACTGTACGAAGAAGTCAGGTGTAGCTGAAAAGTATGTTAGGGTGGTGCAGGACATGTATGAGGAGAGTGAGACACTGGTGAGGTGTGCAGTTGGAATGACAAATGGTTTCAAGGTGAAGGTAGGGTTACATCAGGGATCAGCTTTGAGCCCCTTCTTGTTTGCAATGGTGATGGAAAGGTTGACAGATTAGGTGAGGTCAGGCAGGAGGCTCCATGGACCATGATGTTTGTAGATGACATTGTAATCTGTGGTGAGAGTAGAGAGCAGGTGGAAGAGAATCTGGAGAGGTGGAGGTTTGCACTGGAGAGGAGAGGAATGAAGGTCAGTAGAGAAAAGATGAAATGTGTGTGAATGAGAGGGAGGCAGGTGGAAAGGTGGAGATGCAAGGAGTAGAGGTCGTAAAGGTGGATGACTTCAAATATCTTGGGTCAACCATCCAGAGCAATGGACAGTGTAGAAAAGAGGTGAAGAAGAGGGTGCAGGCAGGATGGAGTGGGTGGAGATGGGTGTCAGGGCTGATGTGTGACAGAAGGATAGCAGCAAGAGTGAAAGGGAAGGTTTACAAGACAGTAGTGCGTCCTGCTATGATGTATGGTTTGGAGACTGTGGCTCTGTCTAAAAGACAGGAGGCTGAGCTGGAGGTGGCAGAGATGAAGATGCTGAGATTTTCGTTGGGAGTGACAAGGATGGACAAGATTAGAAATGAGCAAATCAGAGGGACAGTGAAGGTGGAGCAGTTTGGAGATAAAGCCAGATAGGCGAGGTTGAGATGGTTTGGACATGTGTTGAGGAGGAATAGGGGATATATTGGTCAAAGAATGTTGGAGATGGAGCTGCCGGGTAGAAGGAGAAGAGGTAGACCTCAGAGAAGGTTTATGGATGTAGTGAAGGTGGACATGGAGATGGTTGGTGTAAAAGTAGAGGAGGCAGTGGATAGGGCAAGATGGAGGAAGATGATCCGCTGTGGCAACCCCTAGGGAGCAGCCGAAAGAAGAAGTCTCTGTTGCCTAGAAGCAACACTGCGACAGTGGAACGGATTAAGCCAGTCCCAAGCCACGTCTCACCACTTTTGATTTTTAATAATTTGGACAATTTTATGCAAGAAAAGTGAATTATGTCTATTTTTAAACTGTTTCCATAATGTGTGCAGTAGAGGGTTAAGTTTGGCACAATAGTAACATCACCAAGAACTGGACGCCCCTCAAACATTGAAGAAAAAAAAAAGAAGTTGGTCCGGAGGCTGCCGAGAGGCCTGTGCAGTGCATGTGACAACAATGCTACATTTAGCCAAAACCTACAACAAGTCTGCCAAAAGTATGTGGGAAACCGCGTTAAGGTCTGATGAGACCACGATTGAATTTTGCAGCCATAATTCCAGGTTTGTTTGGCGCAAAGCCAACACTGCATCACCAAAAGAACACCATACCCACAGTGAAGCATGGTGGAGGGTACATTATGCAGCTGGAACTGGGGCTTTAGTTGAGGTGAAGGGAATTATAAACAGCTCCAAAAATCAAGCAACTTTGGCACAAAACCTTCAGGCCTCTCCTAAAGGGTTGAAGATGACCCAAAACATACCTCCAAATCAACAACAGAATGGCTTCTCCAGAAGAAGATCAGAGTTTTGGAATGGCCCAGAGCCCAGACCTGAATCCCATCGGAAATCTGTGGGTAGACCTGAAGAGATGCCCTTGCAATCGGACAGATCTGGAGCACTTTTCCAAGGAAGAGGCAGTGGTGGACGAAGTACACAATCCATGTACCTGAGTTAAAGTAGAGACACCTAAGGTAAAATATTACTCCAGTAAAAGTAGAAGTTCCTCCCTTTAGACCTCCACTTGAGTAAAAGTACTAAAGTATTCACCTTCAAATGTCCTTAAGCATCAAAAGTAAAAGTACTAAAAGATTAATTATGGCTCTGATGTCCTGTTATCATTTTTATAACAAGACTCGCTTCATGAACTCATTTTAGGTGAAAATCCTCCAGTGTCTCTCTTGGTAAACCAGTCTTTTAATAGAACATCATTAATTAGTGACACTGACGTCTATTAAAATGATCAAGGGAGAAACGACGAGACCTGGGGTCTTCCTCTCTTATCAAAATGACAAGGCCCCGGGGTCTTCCTCTCTGCTGGAGGGATTATATCTTCAAGTTGGCCTGGAAGCGGCTTGGGGACCC
Source organism: Pygocentrus nattereri (assembly GCF_015220715.1). NCBI lineage: Eukaryota > Metazoa > Chordata > Actinopteri > Characiformes > Serrasalmidae > Pygocentrus > Pygocentrus nattereri. Next base: position 25,732,059 of record NC_051217.1, on the reverse strand, counting down.
CGGGAATGAGCTGGAAAAAGTCGTGGGGAACAGGGTCGTCTGGGATTCTCTGCTCTCCCAACTGCTACCACGGTGGTTAATGATAATGATGACAAAACACTGAAGGCAGATTCCATCAGGGAGAACCGAGTGGCTCTGAATTCACTCTTTACAAACAAGCAAAGTTTCAGTTTAAGATTTATTTACAACTTAGTTCCAAGTTTAAGTTTAATAAAAACTAGCTTTAAACTCAGGATCACAAAGGAGTTTCCTTTACTATATTGATCTGTAGGTCTCTGTTCATAAACATAAACAAGCCCAAACTAATTTACTATAAAATGAAATGTTTGTATAAATTCAGAAACAATATGCATATTTTATGCATATGTGGACATATTTCTATATTGTGCTCTGTTTACACAAAGTTAGGTTAGTTCATCATTTAAGTTGAACAGACTCCCAAAATTTTACGCTGCTGCATTGAACCGTGTGCTGCACTGGGTGGGTATGACCAAGAGGTCAAAACCAGCTCTAAACAAAGTGACCGCTGTGCCCTGATTGGTGCTCTTGCTTTGCACTTCTTTCATTTTGACGTGTTACTTTTTTATACACACAGAAACCAAAAGGAACAACAGATTTCTCAGAATGTAGTGGAGGAAAAAAACAGATATTAGACTTTGAAATGTTGTGGAGTGAAAGTAAAAAGTTGCCCAGAATGGAAAAACTTCAATACAGATACATGAAAAATCTACTTAAGTACAGAAACTAATTACAGTTATTTAGTTACTGTCCACCACTGGGAACTGTTCTCTGTTTAATCCTCTGCAGTTCGTTATTTACAGCGGCTATTATGGCGCGCTCTCTGCCCTGTTCCTGCTGCGAGGTCTGTACACAGCCTGCACACATTCCTGCAGAGACAGGCAGAGATCAGAGACAGACACGGAGACAGGGGAGACCACCCAGCACACAGACACCCCTCAAAGAGCAGGGGCATAAGGACTGTCCACCAAGACGTGATTTCTTCACTAGAACTCGACCACTCAAAAGTCTTGGGCCACTGATTTCATTCCTGCAAACCGGTCTCTTTGAGGATGTGTGTATAAAATGATTCTACGATGAAAATAATTTCATACGGGTTTCAGTTAGACAGAACGAAGCTGTAAGAATGAAGAGGTTCTGGATGAGAACCGAAGCTGTGAGAGGTTTAATGATAACTGAATAAATCTGTACATAATTGAGAATGAACTGATGAAGAAACTGACACACACAGTTAGGGGTGGGAATCTCTGGGCACCTCACGATTAAATTCGATTATGATTCAGAGGCTGTGATGTGATTATATTATCAATGCAGCTTTTTTTATGTAGTTTCTTTTTTCTCATCGTGTTGACTTGTAACTTTTAAAGCAAAGTATCTGTAATGATCTATAATGAATTTACTTCCAATGTCTTTAATTAATAAATCAAATAGAAGTGATGTGGTGAGTAAACTGGGCGGCTCTCATTCACTGCTCTTGTTTGGAGCACGAGAGACACTGCTGCCACTCATCTGTGATAAAACGTGCCAATTTTCAATTATGGCAAAATAAGATCCAGTGGTAATGGAAGTCCACGCAGCATGCTACATCGATCCTGCCCGTTTTCTTAAGTGAGTTTAGTGAGTTTAACTCTGGATTTGGTCTTGTTATAGAGAGTTGGGTGGGGGTCACTGCATCAGTAAAACATCTGCAAGATGTAACGAGAGCAACACAGCGCAACAGCCCTGTTTCACAATGAGACTGCAGGTCACAGCAGCACAGTTCCTCCTGGCTAGTAGAACGACAAGAAGAGAGAGAGAGAGAAAGAGAGAGAGAGAGACAAACATTCAGAGATGAATTGATTTATTCACATTTATAAGCAGTGCAGTGTCCTAGAATGTTAAACCTGCAACAAGAGACTGTCAAACACTAAAACGTTACGAAGCTGAAGTCGCTTCTCTTTCAAATTTTCCCATTCCACCTTAAATGATGCAGAAGTTATATTCAGGCAGAATTTAAGGTGGAACGGTAATAAATTCGAACGAGAATCTGGAGAATAAGAAGCGACTTCATCCTCATAACACAGCCAAATGCTGAGAGACATTTTACAATAAGCTGCTCCACTTTTGAGGAAAGTTTCCTGCCAGAGATGCAAGAAAAGCAGCTGTAGCTGAAGCTTAAAGCAGAGCAAAGTAAATCTGTGCTCTCGTTTATATTGTTTATCCTATACTAGGACATCAGCACACACAGACATACTGGACATAAACATTGTGGCTCCAAAGCTGGTCTGATTTTAGTTGAATGGCTCTTCTGAGCATTTGGGCTGCGACTCCTGATCTAACCTGGTTTTAACACAGAGCCAGTCGGATTTCTCGCTCATCCAGCTGTGTTTTTGTTATGTGTCCCATAGACTGTCCGGGCGCTGCACTTCCGCACTTCCAAGTTCCACCTTTCACATTCCGTCATCATTCCGTTATAAATTTAATATTTAGAAAATTTTTGACATTTGTGAATCGATTCAGAATCGTTCACGTCCGTAATCGCGATGCATCTAAGAATCATTTTTAAAAACATAGAACTAAATAGAACTGTAAACACTTAAAGAACTCTCTGCATGATTAAAAGGTTCTTCACATCATGAAATGGTTCTTCATATTAATAGAGAATGTGTTGTATATGGTTCTATATAGGACCTTTTAAAAAGGTGATATTCTCTATAAATAAAAATAACACATGGCCACAACTTAGTAAAGTGTGGGAATGTGATAATTAAGTCATGGCCACAACTTACCAAGGTGTGGGTATGAGATCATTAAGTCTTAACTGCAGCTTAATAATGCATGATTTTGTTCCCATGGCTTACTAAGTCATAGCCACATGTTATTTTTATTTGTACCGGATGTCACCAGCAGCGCTCTGTATCAGTATGTGACAGGGAGCGAGGAGGCGGACACACGTGCTGAGTTAAGCGAGATATATTATGGGCAAATCCAGGGTCATAGTCAAAACAGTCCAGGTTCAAGTAGCCAATACGGAGAGATCGTGGGGCAGACATGACAGACACCAGAATTCAACAGAACAAAACAAACACCACAGCAGATAACACCAACAAAGACCAGCCAAGACAAGGGGCAAACACAGGGCTTATAAAACAGTGATAACAAGGGACAGGTGAAAACAATCAGGGGCGGAGTCGACAAACAAGGGGGCTGAACCCAAACAAACCTGAAGACCAAAACAAAAAGCACATGGAGTGGGAGGAGCCAATCATGACACAGTAACATTAAAAAAAAACGTTTTTGGTGCTTTGGCTGTTTTTCAAGCTCATGGAGAATTTGTTGTACATGGTTCTATATAGCACCAAAAAGGGTTCTTCAAAAAGGGATGTCACGCTTTTAAAAATAGCAGAACCTGTTTTGCCATGCAAATGGTTTTTTGAGTGTTCATGGTTCTATATAGAGTTCCTATTTTTAAGTTCCTGCTAAACCATGGTTGTGGGAGCAGCAGCGGGATTGTGGGAGCAGCAGCGGGAATGTGGGAGCAGCAGCGGGAATGTGGGAGCAGTAGTGAGATTGTGGGAGCAGTAGCGGGATTGTAGAAGCAGCAGCAGGTTTGTGGGAGCAGCAGCGGTATACTGGGAGCAGTAGTGGGATTGTGGGAGCAGCAGCGGGAATGTGGGAGCAGCAGCGGGATTATGGGAGAAGCAGCGGGATTGTGGGAGTAGCAATGGGTTTGTGGGAGCAGCAGCGGGATTTGGGGAGCAGTAGTGAGATTGTGGGAGCAGCAGCGGGATTGTAGGAGCAGCAGCAGGTTTGTGCGAGCAGCAGCGGGATACTGGGAGCAGCAGCGGTATTGTGGGAGCAGCAGCAGGAATGTGGGAGCAGCAGCGGGATTATGGGAGAAGTAGCGGGATTGTGGGAGCAGCAACGGGTTTGTGGGAGCAGCAGCGGGATTTGGGGAGCAGTAGCGGGATTGTGGGAGCAGCAGCGGTATTGTAGGAGCAGCAGCGGGAATGTAGGAGCAGCACCGCGTTTGTGGGAGCAGCAGTGGGAATGTGGGAGCAACAGCGGGAATGTGGAAGCAGCAGCGGGATTGTAGGAGCAGCAGCAGGATTGTGGGAGCAGTAGTGAGATTGTGGGAGTAGCAGCGGGATTGTGGTAGTAGCAGCGGGATTTTGGGAGCAGCAACGGGATTATGGGAGCAGTGGTAGGATTACGGCAGCAGCAACAGTACCGTCTCAACCATGAGCGAAAGAACAACGCTCTGTTTTTACTTCCCACCTGTATTCCGACAAGCTAACCCACTCGAGTACGGGCGTGGAGACGTAGCGGAGGTGACGGCGCCAACGTAAAATGCCGCGGTGAGCTCTGGGAATTGTGGTCCTTTACTGTAATCGCAAATAGGCATCGTTTTTGGATGTGGTGAGACAAAAGTGCACAACATTCACGACAATAAAACAACATGTGTGGGAGTAATATGTACACGGAGCCGCTTTATTCGCCGTTGATTTGGATTGGCTCGTCATTCTGTCCCCCTTACAAAAAAAAAGTCCTGTAAGAATTTGAGCTTTCATTAGAACTTCCTGCCGGTAAAAGTCCAAGATAAACCTGCAGGATCCATTTAATAACACTAAACAAAATTAAAAGTGAAATCATTTTAAATATTACCTTACTTTCTAATAAGGACAGTGAAAACCTGGACCCATTAATCTGTATCAGAACCACTGCATCAAAACATATTCTGAGCATATATTCTCGTGTTGTCTGACTCCAGCTATTCCAGAAATCCTTCAGAAAATTGCTTGCTGGAGAACAATTGTGGATTATTTTCCAAAGTGACCAGCAGGGAATTGTGGAGGAAGATCCGAGAATTTCCGACAGCAGTCCAGCAGGATTGCTTTGTGAGTGAAAATGCTGGGGGAACTCTGATGTGCTTCAAAAATCCAGCGATATTTTAATTTGGAAAAATTGGAACATTTCGTTTTGTGTTGCTTGCTCTTCTAAGCCGCTTCTCTTTCAGGGTCACGGGGGGAGCTGGAGCCTATCCCAGGGGTCATCGGGTGGAAGGCAGGATACACCCTGGCCAGGTTGCCAGTCCATCGCAGGACAGACAGACAGATACACACACTAGAGGCAATGTAGCATGTCCAATTGGCCTGACTACATGTCTTTGGACTGTGGGGGGAAACCAGAGAACCCGGAGGAAACCCATGCAGACACGGGGAGAACATGCACACTCCACACAGAAAGGACCCTGGTTGCCTGGTCGGGGAATTGAACCTAGCTGTGAGGTGACAGCGGCACCCACTGTGCACCCCAATTAAAACAAAAATAAATAAAAACAACCAGCAAAGTGATCAATGGAAATCCCGAAGGATCATATTCCTGCAGAAATCACCACCACATGTTCAGCAGGAGTCCCCTGGGATTTTTCCTGTTGTAATTTAATCATCATCCAATCTGTGTAGGAAAATATAAAACATATTTGCAAATATTACATTCATAAATGTTGACTGTTGAAGCATAAATCCCATATTACAGATTTTCATTTCATTTTTTTCATTTTCAAAACAAATAAAAATAAATAAATAACAGATTTTGTATGTAAATATATGCAGAAATTATATCTACCATGTTATGCAAATTTTAATTGTCTGCTTTCATTATTTCATTTTTAAATTTATTTTTATTTTTAAATTTAAATTAATTTTAGGTTATTAAACTAATTTACTTAATAATTATCTGCTTTATTGTACAAAACTCTGCTGTATTTCCATCTGCACTCATACTGCACATTGTGCATGTATTCTGATCTTACGCCTGTTAGAGTCACAGTTAATCGCACACTGTGTAGTTTATAATATATACTGCTTATTTTCTTCATTTATAAACATATATGTGCAGAGTAATAAGTTCAACTCTTTGTGCTTAGATATAATAAACTCTTCAATCTTATTAAGTCCCCTTGTTGTTTTTTATTATTTTATGTCTTATTTTTTATTATTTATTCCTTTATTACTAGGTAATTGTGTGATCCATACACGCCTTCCTCCAGATGACGCGGTGTGTTATGGTGTAAAGGTCAATAATATAGACACAGGCTTAGCAGCGAAAACGAAAGGAAAAAAGGCCCCTAGTGAAAAACTACAAGTCCCACAATGCAGCGCGGAGGAGTTGTGTAACTTTCCAGCGTCTTCGAGGCGAAACTGTGCGGCCTGGTCGGTGAAAACTGAGCCGTTAGCCCGGTCCGGTCGTGCAGGCTCCGAGGGATTTTGGACCGGGGCGGGGCCCGGGGAGCAGAATCCGTCCGAAGCGTGGAGTTTGGGAGCTCGGAGCGGAGAAGTCAGAGGCCGAAGAGAAGCGAGGTTAGGGCGGGTTGGACGCGCGGAGGCCCAAAGGCCCAAAACATGTCCTCCTCCTCACAGGCGTCTTCCAGGCGGCAGTGGTGCTACCTGTGCGACCTGCCGAAGATGCCCTGGGCCATGATCTGGGATTTCAGCGAAGCTGTCTGCCGGGGCTGCGTGAATTATGAAGGTGCGGACCGCATCGAGCTGCTGATAGACACGGCCAGGCAGCTGAAGAGGACCCATGTGATGCAGGACGGTAGGTCTCCTGGTCCTCAGCCGAGCGGTAAGCATGGTCCAGGGGTGAAGGATGGAGCTGTAGATGGAGGCAGACCTCCTGGGGAGAGATATGAGAGAGCTAGAGGAGATTATGTCCCTGCTAGGCTCCCAAACGGTCTCCCCAGGCTTGAGGATGGAGGTCCACCTGAGGTGAGCAGGCAGAGCCCCAATGCCAGGAGGGCTGGGCTGGTGGGAGCCGTTCCTCCAAACCTGATGGCGCAAGGGCTTGTCGGAGCCCCTCACGGCTTGCTGACTGCCGTGCCGGGCCTCGGGAGAGCCGGGAGCGCCCCGCTCACCATCTCCACCCCCATGCTGAGCGAGATAAGCAAGAGGCAGGCCATGGGCATGGGCATGGGTGTCGGGGTGGCATCCTTCATGAGCTCCGATTTCGAGAAGGAGCTGAAGGAGAAGCAGAGGAACGCCGAAGCCTTGGCCGAGCTGTCCGAAAGTGTCCGGAACCGGGCCGACGACTGGGCCGGGCGCCCCAAAGCGGTCAGGGACACTTTGCTGACGCTGTCCAGCTGCACCCCCTTCAACGTGAGGTTCAAGAAGGACCACGGGCTTGTCGGCAGAGTCTTTGCCTTCGATGCCAAGCTCGGGGTTGAGTTTGAGCTGAAGGTTTTCGTCGAATACCCCTGCGGCTCCGGCCAGGTGTTCTCCAGCCTGCTAACACTGGTCAAACAAATGTTCCACGACAGCCAGAAGGACACGGGCAAGGTGATCAGCTCCGGCTTCAAATATGTCGAATACGAGAAGAGGCACGGCACCGGAGACTGGCGCCTGCTTTCGGAGCTTCTCAGTGATGGAGTCAGGGCGTTCAAAGACCCGCCGACCCCCGATGCCATCCCACAGCCTTATCTGGACGCCAGCTGCTCCATGCTGCCCACCGCGCTCTGCCACATCGGCCGCCCAGCCCAGCCCCGTCTCCGCCGCCGCAAGGCTTCGCCAGAGCCAGATGGTGTGGATAGGCTGCCGTCAGAGGAGCAGCTGCGCCAGCACTGGCCCCTTGGTGCGTACCCAGTCATAGGCGGGCACATTCCTGCCACCTCTATGCCCAGCGCCGGGCAGCCTCCTCCTAGTCTCCAGGAGGGCCTTCCTGGTTCCCATGGCAGCGACCCGTCGCCCATCACCGCCCTCATGAGTGTGGCAGACAATGTGGGTGCTGCCGGCCAGTCTCCGAAAGATGTGCCAGGCGGCAGCGGTGCCCACTCGTCCTCGGTGGGCCTCCAGAACAGCGCCAGCCCATCTTCAGCTGGGCAGAGGCGCCTGGCATCGCGTAACGGAGAAGTGCCGGCCGGGTCTGCAGGAGCAGCGGTTGCCGCAGCAATGCCAACTGTCGGAGGGGGCGATCAGGGGGCTGTGACGGGCAGCGATGCCTCCGGAGCGGGCAGCGCCCCTCTCTGCTGCACCATCTGCCACGAACGGCTGGAGGACACACACTTCGTCCAGTGCCCATCAGTGCAGGGGCATAAGTTCTGCTTCCCCTGCACCCGAGATTTCATCCGCAGCCAGGGCTCGGGCAGCGAGGTGTACTGCCCCAGCGGAGACAAGTGCCCACTGGTGGGCTCCAATGTGCCCTGGGCGTTCATGCAGGGAGAGATATCCACCATCCTGGCTGGAGACGTGAAAGTGAAGAAGGAGAGAGACCCCTAACCTGCGGCAGGTGCACATGTATTTATACACTAAGCTGATATGTAACTGGGAGTAGCATATTTACAATACACCATAATTATAATTATGATAATAATAGTAAATAATAATAATAGTATTGTTGTTTTTATTAAAAGATTAATTGTTATATTGCAGTTTGACAGAGTGCAGTTCTAAAAACAGGCAACATTATTTACAACACTGTCTAAACAATAACACCACCAGTTCATTCCACGAAAATTCCAGTATGATTAACTGGATAAGATGTAAACAGAGCGGTTCTGAGCGGTTTGGTGTGAAACACTCCGTTCTAGATAGGTTCTGACTAAGTTTTTCACAGTGGTGGTGATAGGAACCAGACATTCCCCTCTAAAAGCTCCTCACAAAGTTCCTACATGAAATGGTTCTGAATTCACTGCCTGATGACTGAGATGCTGTTTTATGATAGTTTAGAGAACTTAAATTCCATTCATGGTGGAGGGAGACATGCAGAGTGTTATGTGGCAAAATAATCCCCAAAGAAGACTTACTATTCCAGATTTTCCACTATTTTCCATCATCAACATTCCATATAAACTCAGAAGACTCGTGTAGGTTCTCTGGTGGTTTTGGATGGTAAATAAAATGTCTATATCTGTGTTGTAGTCATGGCGATGCCTGGTTCCCATCACCACCACTGTATAGACATCTGAGTCTCTACAATCAACCAAAAATTGGTGGAAGTATCAAGTGCGAAAATGCAGCCTAGTCATCCAGGGTTTGTGCGTCTGGTGAAAAAGTGAATGTGCTGGTTCTTCTTGGCCAAGAAATCAGACCTGGGCCTTAATTTATACGAATCATTGCAGTTTAACTTGCAGTGACAACATTGGTGAGAAATAAGAGAGATGGTTCTTCCAGGGTTCTTTAACAGTTCAAACAGAAGAATAAAAGCTTTAGCTGTTAATACAGCTACTAACCTTCCTGAGACCCAGCAGCTCCTCCTGCTCTGAGATAGTTACAAAAGTGTGATTAAAATAAAGCAGAAAGTCATAAAAACAAGAGAAAACAACAGAGAGGTTCAAATATTTACGAGGAAATGCAGCTTGAGTCATGGGGAACAGCACCAAAGTTCCCGAATAGCAGCTGTAACTGAAAAAGGTCCTAGTTCTGTCTGATGCCAGCCTCTAAACTCGTGCCAGCAAACTCCTAGAACCTCCAAAGAGTTGGTAAAGCTTAGAACATGTATGTCATATGAGCTCAGGATGAAAGATAGTAAAACAGAAAATGAATTAAGGAGTTAAAAGGAATGAAGGTGGTGGTTAAATTGGGGTCAGGAGCCAATCCGAACCTCATGTCTGAGTTCTCTTACACCAGACTGCAGCATAATGTAAAGACGGCGGTTCTACGTAGAACCATGAACACTCTGAGAAAAATTTGCGTGCTTACATGGTTCTCTGCGTGGTGAAATTGTTCTTCAGATTGATGGAGAATGTGTCATATGGTTCTGTATAGCACCAAAAAGGGTTCTGCTATTGTTGCAAGCTTCACATCATAACAATAGAACCTTTTTCAAAAAGGTTCCGCATAGAACCATATGCAGCACGTTCTCCATCAACCCGAAGAACAGTTTCATCATGCAGAGAACCATGTAAGCACGCAAAGGTGTTCTCCGAGTGTTCATGGTCCTGTTTAGAACCATAGTGTTTACTGAAGAACCCTTAAAGAACCGAGTGTGCGGTTTTGTTGATATGTGGTAATAGTGTTAAACTTGGTTTTGTAGAGGACCAGTTTGAATTGCCACATCCTCTATTAATAAAGTTGTTATTTAGTAGCAGTAGTCATTCAGATTTATTCCTGATTTGCTTTGATTTGATTATATTGTTACAGCACAAACGTAACTGGAGGAAAGATTTACACAGTAGTTGAATGTAAACAAACAACATAAACAATAGAGACAGATTTTTTATTTATTTTGGCCAAAACTGAGCACAAACTTCAAATTGTGCACAGCACAGAATTCCCAGTAGATTCTAATCGAGCTGATGATTCTCCACCTCAGACACAGTTCTATATGTTTAGACAGAGACATAAAAGCAAAAAAGCTTTTGAACTCCTTTAAAAAGACATTTTACACTTTTAAATGCTCTTCACACTGTGATCACTGTTTAGTGGTCTGATAGGAATTCAGTAAAGCTTTAATGTTTTTAAGCTGCGTTAAAATGTTAATTTAATAATGTTTGTTTGTGTTTTTCAGAGCTGCTCTGTTTCACAGACGCTGCAGTTCTGAGCCCCAAAGACGGCCGACGCCACAGCACTGAAGAGGCGACTGTTCACCTGCACACGTTCTCTTCCTCCATCCCTCTCTCTCTCTCGCTCTCTCTCTCTCGCTCTCTCTCTCACTCTGCTCTGCTCTGCTCTGCTGGCCACGGTAAAGGAGAATCCAGCCATGCTCGTTGGAGACGCCCCATTTAAAGTCCTTCTGCAGTACAATCAGTTCCGTCTGAACTCCAACAGAGTTGATATTTTGCCCCAGTGTTTAATAGAGCTTTAAAGTAGAGCTTTTTCATTCAGAGTTTAGGTGATAAGCCTAACTGTATTTACCCTTAGTGTTAATCACATTATGAAACACCTTAAAGTGTGATCACACCGATTTTTCAAAAAAAAAAAAACAAACAAAAAAAAACAATCTCTATAACTCAGTGTTTGAGGTGTAATCAGAGAGGTTCAGAGCAGTTTGGTGTGAAATGGTTCAGGCTCATTATATAGAATGTTGATGTATAAGTTCTCTAAACTATCATGAAACATAAATGGGGGGGGGGGGTTGTTACATGAAAAAAATATAATGTGGGCCCTTTAAACTTTTCAGATGTCTGGTTCCTATCACTACCACTGTGACTCTACACTCTTGAAAAACATGGTTATTCACTAAAGAAAACGGCTCTGTGTAGAACCTTGAGCACTCAAAGAACCCCTTACATGACCAAAGGGTTCCTTGCATTGTGAAAGCGTTTTTCAGATTGTTGGTTAGTGTGTTGTATATGTTTCGAAACACTGCCAGAAAGAGTTCTTCTGTTGTTTACGACTGGACACTCAAGGAACCATTTACATGCTCAAATGGTTCCGTGGTGACATGGTTCTGCAGATTAAGACGATGTATAGCACCATTTAGCACCCAAAAGGGTTCTTCTGTTGTATATGAGCTTGACATCACAACAAGAGAAGATCCTTTGTGGTGCTGTGTAGAACCATGTCACCATGCAAAGGGCTGTTTGGTCATCAAATGGTTCTGTATTCAGTAAAAAGAAAGGTTCTGTATAAAACCATATACACAAAAAGTGTTCTGCTGCTACAGACTTGACATTGTAGCAGTAGAAGAACCTTTTAATCACACCAAGGGTCCTTTGAGGCTTCATGGTTCTACATTTATAATATTTGGCAGACACTCTGATCCAGAGCGACTTACAGTTTGATCATTTTACACTCGTGGGTGAAGTTGGTGTTGGGAGTCTTGCCCAAGGACTCTTATTGGTATAGAGTAGGGCGGTTACCCAGGCTGGGCACCGAACCCCAATCTACAACGTAGAAGGCAGAGGTGTTGCTCTACACTACACTATCCAACCACCATTATATAGAACAAATGTCTTTACTTTATAACCCTTGAACCATAATTTTTAGTGAGATCAGAGCATTTCGCACCAAACCACTCTGAATGACTTTGAAAAACGGGTGGCGTTCCCCTTTAGACATAGTGTAGGATGAATGATGACATCTCTGAATGTCCTGAACACCAGACAGATGTGGATTGTACAGCAGGATTGTTTTCCAGGCCTTCGCGGCTGTGTTCACAGCACTGTACGCAAACACACTTTTTGTATTGTTAATGCAAATGCTGCACACACCTCCGGTAGTTTTGGAAATTAAAAGTGCTCAGAGTTTGTTTGAAAGCGCTTAACTATGCCCATTCAAAGCTTATCCCAGCATGTATAATAGAAAACTCTCTTTATATTTTATACTCTGTGTAGATTGTAAGAAATACTCCCTTTCAATGGTTATAGATGTGCAATCTCTAGATTTTATACCGTATTGCTTTGTGTACCACTAAGTATCTGAATGAACAGAAAAACCAAAGATAGACAAGCCGGATTAAATTGTTGTATCATATGATGCTTTAGCATATATTTTTGTGGTAAAAGTAATAGCTCTCATTAAAATATTGACGCCGTATACAGGGAATGGTTCACGTTGGGAATCGTATATTTAAGCCTGTTTGGGTGAAAACAAAGTACATTTTTACTAAAGTGTTAGCAGATCACTATGTTTTGTATTGTAACCCTGTTCTAATTTGTCGGGAGGTGAAGATTTGTTTTCTACAGTTATACGGTCCAGATTTTTTTTTTCATCCTCACATCAGTGTTTTTTTTTGTTTTGTTTTGTTTTGTTTTTTAAACGAGTAAGTAAACGAATCCACCTCTGGTGTTTTTACGTTTTCAGTTCTGTTGTTTTTAGCTTTCACCTCTTTCATCCTGTTTAACGAATAGAAAAGTATCTGAATGATTATGTATGTAAACACGTAAACAAACGTACTGTTCTGTAGGACCTTTGTTTATAATTGGCTTCTATGTTATCGCTCAAATTGTATTTAAATTAAAAGATTGACCTGCTTTTCACAAGTGTCCGGATCTCTTAAATGCCCAAAGGTGAAACTATGCATTGGAGTTGCTGCTGTTGGATGAAAACCTTGGATCTCCAAAGTGGTATCTTTTACAGGAGAAGGAAAAAACATACTCCACCAGTCAATGGAACCAGACGTCTTTCCAAGTAATTTTGGGCCGTTTTCTTTTGGTCCATTCATCATAATATTTACGCACAGTGTAAAGAACAACAGCCTCGTTAAAATTATGTCGAAAACAAATTCAAGGTTTTCCTTGAGCAACAACGAAATTAGATTAAGAGGCCCTTATTAGTCCCACAACAGGGAAATTTCACCTCCACAATCGAGCCTGTACGTGCAGTGAAACACTACATACACACTAGTGAGCACACTTGCCCGGAGTGGTGGGCAGCCCTATCCACAGCACCCGGGGAGCAGCTGGACTTTAGGTGTCTTGCTCAAGGGTACCTCAGTCACATACTGTCGGCTCTGGGCATCGAACTGGTGACCATCCAGTCACAGGGCTGGTTCCCTGACCTCCAACCCGCGACTGCCCCGTCATGTGCCTGTTTGTCAATCATTCTTTTTTAGCACTGGAGCAACAAGGTGAACACACACACACACACTTAAAAAAGATGGTTCTTCAAGGGTTCTTTAGTAAGGAATGGTTCTAATCAGAGTTCAGTATAGAACCATTTAATTTTTTGGTTAATTCTTTGTGGTTCTTTGCAATGGTGAAATAGTTCTTCAGATTGAGGAACAATGTGTGGCAATTGGATTTATATAGGACCTTTTTAAACGGTTCTGTATAGCACCAAAATGGGTTTTCCTGTAGTTTCAATGTCAAGCCCTTTTTGGTGCTATGTAGAAGCATAGACAGCACGTTTTCACTATGCGGAGAACCATCTGAGCATGCAAATGGCTCTATGTAGAACTCATGGTCCTAAACAAAACGTTTCCCTTTACTACGGAACCCTTAAGGAACCCTCTCAGGAGAGCACCGTGTGGTGAATGCAGGTGTGTGTATATAAACTTACGGCTTCCCTGTGTTGCTGTGCACCATTTCACCGTTTATACAAGCTGACGGTTCATGGTTCCGTCTTTCCAAGTTTGATCTTAAATGTGTTCTTCAGAAAGGTTCTAAGAAAAAGTCTCCGTCAGATGCTCTGCCCACCTCTGGTCATTTCACACTGAGAAAGATTCGGACCTGGAGACCTAAATTCTTAGTGACTGAAGCTGCTATTATCGCTTTTAGTCAGCAGGTGGCGCCGTTGCGCCGTTTAGAAAACTGCAGGCGCGCTTTAGTTTAATGGTTTTTATAATAAACTCAGATGTAAAACGAGCGATTTTACAGTGAATAACATATTTACAGTATAAACAGCACCTGCGGGGAATGATATCAACAGTAAATACAAACATAAATACGAACATGTGCGCTCTTAAAAAATGCGGTTCTTCAAGGGTTCTTTAGTAAAGAGAAGCATGAGTTCTATGTAGAACTGTTTGCATGGCGCAATGGGTTCTTAGGCTGATGGAGAACGTCTTGTACATACGGAGCCCCGCTGGCGGCATCCTGTATAAATAAAAATAATGCGTGGCCATACCTTATTAATGCGTGGGTAATTATGAAAACGCTTTGCTAAGTTTACTACGCTTTACTAATTCATGGCCATGAATTAATCATCTCATTCCCACACCTTATTAAGTCACGGCCACACATTAGGATCTCGTTCCCACACTTTACTAAGTCGTGGCCATGACTTAATAATCTCATTCCCACACCTTACTAAGTCGTGGCCTCGCGTTAGGATCTCGTTCCCATGATTTATTAAGTCGTGGGCACACATTATTTTAATTTATACAGGATGTCACCAGCGGGGCTCCTTATTGTATATGGTTCCATTTCACCAGGCAAAGAACCATTTAAGTATTATATAGAGTGTATGGTTCTAAACAGAACCGTCCTTTCCTCTTTACTAAAGAACCAGCCTTTTTAGAGAGCGCAGCGTGTCAGTGGAGCCGAGACTGGCCGCTCCCTGTGCTGGTCCGTTAGTCGGATCCATCACTGCTGTTGTTCTCCGCTGATTGAGGTGTTAATGACCTGCTGCTCCGGGAGAGGAAGAGGCTCATTAGGCAGCGCTAACGCGATGTGGGTGCGCACGCGCTGGCCAGGTTACAGCCAGGTGTCCGCTTTTGTTTAGTGTGGCGCGCGCGGGACCGTGTGACCCAGTCAGAAAATCCTACAGCGCGCGCACTGGACGCTAAACCGTGAGACATGGTGCAGCTTTAGAGCGAGCAGGACGGGTAGCTGCACTGCGAGCTGCAGAGAGACAGATTTTTAAAATTGATTGATTAAATAATTTATTTAGATAGATAGATAGATAGATAGATAGATAGATAGATAGATAGATAGATAGATAGATAGATAGATAGGCATGCAGGCAGGCAGACAGACAGACAGTTAAATAGATAGATAGATACATACATACATACATAGACAGACAGAGAGACAGACAGACAGATAGACAGACAGATGGGGTGGGGGGGGGTGTAGAGGAGAGTCAGCGCTGCTCTGGTGAAGAGCACCTGTGTAATGGATACGTGGAAAACTCAGGCTTGTGGCTGCTTTACGCTCCTATACACACCCAGAGGCTGCACACCAGGCGCCTCACATGACCCCACACAGCCTTTCTCCCTCTGTGCCCCCCGCCCCCAGCTAATCCTGTCGACCCCCCGTGATCTCATCAATTCCATGGCCATTCATTAGCTATTAGGAAGCGCATTGAGATTCAGATGGGTCAGTCTGCGCCTCACCGGCTGATGTGGATTCAGGAGGACACATACACACACACTCACACACACTCACACGCACACACACACACATGGGAAGTAGCTCAGTTGTTAAACTTTTTAACTGTATATTGCAGTGAAGTATTCAATTAGAGCTTTAATGTAAATACAGGCTGACTGTGGATGAAATACACACTTGTTGCTGGTGAACTGTGGGTCATTTCAGACAGACAACATGGATTTGCTGAGTATTTTCAAATCATCATACTTTTTCTTCTACTCAAGTATATTAATGAGTAAAGGAATGTACTTTTTACTCTGTGATCTTTTTGCTTTTCATATTTAGTCGCTAATTTCTTTTTTTGTGTTTAACTATTTACTATTTTGTTGTTAATGACATCTGTACTGTATTGGTCACATCTTTCTCATAGGAACTTTATGTGCTTTATTTTGGAAAAGAAATTAGTGATATATACTATATCGCAGTGTGATATATGCTGTATTGCAGTATGATATGTGCTGTAGTGCAGTGTGATATATATCATATTGCAGTGTGATATATGCTGTAGTGCAGTGTGATATATACCATATTGCAGTGTGATATATACTATATTGCAGTGTGATATATATATATATATATATATATATATATATATATACTATATACAGTGTAATATATATTATGTTACAGTGTGATATATACTATATTGCAGTGTGATATATATATATATATATATATATATATATATATATATATATATATATATATACTATATACAGTGTAATATATATTATGTTACAGTGTGATATATGCTGTATTGAAGTGTGATATATACTATATTGCACTGTGATATATGCTGTATTGCAGTGTGATATATACTGTATTGCAGTGTGGTTTTATATGCTGTATTGCAGTATGATATGTGCTGTATTGCAGTGTGATATATTTTGTATCGCAGTGTGGTTTTATATGCTGTATTGCAGTGTGATGTGCACCTTCAGTCTGTGCTCTGTGGTTCTGATGTTGCCCTCATTCTTCTGAAAGTGTCTGCAGGTTCTGTGAAGTCCAGGGAAGTCCAGAGTGAAAGTGCTGCTGTTTATTCAGTGAGTTCTAGACTCGGGACCTGAGCAAACACAGCATAGCGGCCTTTAAAGAAGCTCAGCCATCATCGTCATCATTACCCTCATCATCACACCTGGGGTAAAAAGCGCTAGCCGAGAGGATTTAACAGCTTTTTAATGTGGCACCTCTGAGCTGACGGGCCTGCAGTGATGAGGTTTAACCCTAATGGGCTTAGACCCAAGCTGAGCAGGACAGCCCATTTCCTCCCTGCCCCTCATTACAGCTGATCACTGCTCCGCTGCTCTGATTGGGTCACTGATTAAAGAGTTGCACGTCGATGAGCTCCAATCACCCAGTCATTCACACAAAAATGATATTTGAATATTTATTTCTTCTGATCAGATGTTGATGAAGGTTGTTATTGGCATTATTTGTGATTGATGACACTGTATACACATACACACACACACACACACACACACACACACACAGACAGAGACACACTCACACACACACACACACACACACACACACAGAGTTACACACGCTCAGTTTGGTGATTTTCCTGCTCAAGCACACATACCAAACCTGGAACAATGAGTCCTACATAGAACCATTGCATGCTTAAATGATTCTTTGCATAGTGAAACGGTTCCTCAGATTAATGGAGAATGCATTGTAGTTTTTGCATTTGCAATGCATTGTAGACTTCTATTGTTGCAGTGTCACGCTTGTAATGACAGAGCAACCCTTTTGGGTGCTATATTGAACCTACTTTTTTATACAAAAACTTTCTATATTGAACCGTCTAGAGCAAACTTGTGCACATATTCCATCAATCTGAAGAACCATTTCATAATGCAAAGAACCATTTAATCATGCAAAGCATTCTTTGAGGGTTCATGGTTCTAAATAGAGACATTTTTCTTACCAAAGAGCCCTTGAATCTTTTTTAAGAGTATATAGCACCGATAAGGGTTCTGCCAGTGTTACGACGTCAAGCTTGTAACAATAGCGTTTTTGGTGCTATATAGAACCATTTTCAAAAAAGATTCTACCACAACACAAACTGAAGAACACCTGCGCCATGCAAAGAAACATTTAAGCATGCAAATGCTTCTTTGAGTGTTTGTGGTACCACTGCCTTCACCAAAGAACCCATGAAGAACCATCTTTTGTAAGAGGGAGGCCGTCTTGGTCTGAATTGTTCTCTCCTGGACTTGATGGGAACTTTCTGCTTGTTGAGCTGCTGTTGGGGACGGGGGGACGGGGGTAACAGTCTGCAGGCCAATATACAGAAGCAGCGGGGGGTTAAACAGCGCCCCCGTGTGGAAGCAGCGCTGGGGGCCCATATTCAAATGCACTTACGGGGCGTGTTCATTTACCTGCGCTTTAAAGAGCAGCAACTCCTGAGTTTCTGCTGCACTTCAGAAGCGACCTTTACTCTCCCTCTCTCTCTCTCTCTCTCTCTCTCGCCGAGGCTCGGCGGCTCCTCCCGGGCTTCTGCTCTCCTTCTGGGATCCCTCACGATGAAAAGATGGTCCCTTCACTGCTGAGCTGCTCTGAAGCCGCATAGAAAAGAGCCTCTGAGTATGAAAGACCAACCAAGTCTCAGCAGACTGGCTGACTGATAAATAAGACTTTAAAACCCAAAAACTCGGTGGGAGGAATTTCAGTGCTGCGCGCTCTTCTCGCCGTTTCTGTCTCCACTGGCTGGATTTTTTCGCTTTTTGGATTTCCCCCCTGAAGCTCGTCCCGGAGATCAGTTTTCACCCAGTTTCTGAGTTTTATATCCCCGCGTTTGTGGCCTAAAGCGCTGTTCTCAAGGAGCTTTATCCGGGGGATGCTGAGCTCAGTAAAGATGGAGTGTGGTGAGGTTGGGGAGTGGAGTCTCTACAGCGAACCCAGCGAGGTTAGTCACCTATATCACTAATTTTTCACCAATAATTCAGTAATATCTCATTGATGGCTCTGACGTTAGATTTACTTCACTTTTTATGAGTGAAATCTCTCATGAAGGCTGACCTGGTGCTACACAGCGAGGCCTCTCAGTCCTATCAGCTCTGTTTCTTAAACAAAACACAGATTAGAGTCACTTTCACTTCATTTCAGTTCATTTGTTGTTTTATTGCTCATTTATTAAGCTTGACTTGTAATAAAATCCGGATTTTTTGGATGATTGATGTTCTTTAAAGTCTTAAATGAAATTATTTCCCTCTGAAACTGTGCGCTAGCCAGCTGGGCTGTCTAAAAGCTTTTATTTAAGCTCTTTTAACTTTATCTTTTCACTCTTTGGCCTTTAAGGCTTTAGGCCACGTTGCAGTGTTGAGCTTCATTAGTGGGTTTACTGGTTTAAAGAAGGTGTAACAGACACGTTTTAATTCAGATGAGAAAAAGTGCTGATCAGAGACTGAAATTGAAAACTAATAAACGAAAAAACAAACAAGAGAAATGTTTAGTATGGAAATATATTCCATAAATATGTGGTTTTACACTGGCTTTGCTCCAGTGCGCTCACTGTGAGGCTGATATTTCACACAGGCTGCGGAAAAATATTCAAAATGTGTATTTTATTAAGAAAAACACAAGAAAAACACAGAAATTTAAAACATTTATCAAATTGTTTTGCTCTACAAACATGTTTTAAACCTGTTCAGCTTCATGAAATGGGGCATAGAAATTTTCCTCGCAGATGACGTTTTGCTTTTGTTGAGTCACAGATCTTTCAAAAGGACACGGCAATGAATTATAGCAGGTTATTTCTGTTATATTCGATCTGTGTTTGTGTTCCTTACTAAAGTCTGAATTTCTGAGTTTCTTTAACGCCTTTTAAGTGTTTTTTTACATTTGTTTACAAAACCCAAGTCCTCCAAAAGAAATATTAATCCGGTATTATAATCAAGAGCAGATAAAGTATAATTATATTTCATTTTCTTTGCATTTATTATAAATATATTCTTTTCAGTGGCCCAGAATTTTCATTGTGTTTGGTTTATAAGCTCTTGACTAAGCCCAGTATTTTAAGATGGTTTGTTTTGGTCCTGTTCCCCTCCGATTGCCGTGTTAGTCAGTTTAAATGCTGTTGGTTTGTTTTTCTTGTGTGTGGATTATTAAATCATTATAATTAAGCGTTTACATTCAGTATTTATTATTTTAGATGTCTGTTTATGTCCATGTTCAGATTATATTGAAAGTTCCTTTCCGTTTCTTTGGAACGGAAGTTTAATCCAAATTATACCATTACATTTGATCATAATTAAATTATTAGATTATGTCTATATTTATTATTGTATCAGAGAGGTATCTTTGTGTTATTTGAACATTTTTGTTTTATTCAGACTTTCAAAGTCCTATTAGACTAAATTATAATTAATTATAGCTGAAACATAATTGCGTTACATTTTCTCTGTTTTTATTCTTTTGTTTTTTTTTGTACTTTTTTTTCTGCGAAGAATGAAAATGTCTCTTTTTGTTTCTAAAGTTGTCCAAACTCTTTTCAGACTAACCCCATGTTATAATGAAGTGTAATTAATTGTGTATTTACTGTATTTTAGATGTATTCCTCTCCAAGTGCCACAAACTCAGTGAGCGGCCTGAACAGCTACATCAACCTGAACTCTGCTGGTTCCGGCTCGGGCATGAACATGGGCTATCCTGGACCCGGACTAAGCACCAGTCCCCTGACTGGAATGGGTGGAGCCATCAACCACATGAATTTGTCTCCAGTGGGCACTTCACTGAACCCGAATTCTCTGACCCAGCTCAGTTCTCCAGGTTCGTCTTTGGGTCCACTTTCTCACTACCAGAGCATCTCTCAGCCCATGTCCCAGCTCAGCTACCCATCTCCGACCTCTCTGACCCGGCCCAAAGAGGTTCCCAAGCCTTACCGCCGCTCGCTGACCCATGCCAAGCCTCCATACTCCTACATCTCCCTCATTACCATGGCGATACAGCAGTCCAGCAACAAGATGCTAACGCTAAACGAGATCTACCAGTGGATTATGGACCTTTTCCCTTATTACCGTGAGAACCAGCAGCGTTGGCAGAACTCCATCCGCCACTCACTGTCCTTCAACGACTGCTTCGTCAAAGTGGCGCGATCGCCCGACAAGCCCGGCAAGGGTTCCTACTGGACGCTGCACCCAAACTCAGGCAACATGTTTGAAAACGGCTGCTACCTGCGCCGGCAGAAGAGGTTCAAGATCGAAGACAAACCGGGCAAAAAGTCCACCAACTCTGGGAAGTCTCAAGAAGGTGGAAATGGAAAGAACGGGCACCAAGATGGCATCCACGAGGATCACAGCCCAGCGGCGGGCTCAGATGGTGCTGATTCTGCCCAATCCGATGCCTCCCACTCTGGATCCGCCTCTGAGGAACCTCAGAGGAACCTGGTGCCTCTAGATTGTCCTTCTCAAGCGACCAGTCTTGCGCACAGCTCCCCGCTGCCCATTCCTTCATCTGTGCCAACATCAATGCCCACCTCCAGCTCCCACCTCCACTCCCAGGGCATGGGGGCAGGGGCTCATTTGTTGCCCAGCCCACTGTCCAGCCCCATGCACCAGCACCTGGACCTGCAGAATGACCACCTGAAGTCCATGGACCCTCACTACAACTTCAACCATCCATTCTCCATCACCAACCTCATGTCCAATGAGCAGAAGATGGACCTCAAGTCATATCAAGACCAGGTCATGGCCTACAACAGCTATGCTGCTTCTTCGCCCGTAGCCGCTAAACAAATTTATGACAGTGCTGGACCTTCAGCCATGGACTCAGGGGCATACTACCAGACCCTCTACAGCAGGTCTGTCCTTAACGCGTCCTAACAGGTCAGCTACAGACTGAAACCGAGCTGGTTTTATTCAAATGAACGCTCTAAAAACTCTAGAACTCCTTAAGAGAGCTTCTTCTGGAACAGAAGTCCTAGTCCTGGAGCACGTTGTGATGCTTTTCCTGCTCTAATGCACCTGATCCAACTAATTAGCCCTTCCTGAGCTGGAGTTGGTGTGTTGGAGCAGGAAAACAATAACATGTGGAAATGTTGACCTCTAGAAATGCTCTACAATCTCTCTTCAACAGACTTGTCTGAGGCTCAAGAGCAAGAGCTTACTCATGTCTTCTAGAACGTTGGTCACCAGCCCTCATCCTAGACATCTACCTTCTCAGTTAAGGGAATTGGATGTCACTTGTCCAAAAAGTCCTGAACAAGTTTAGTTTGAACACTAATCTTCTAAACATTATCTCCTCTGCATTCTTGGGAACTTGTTGTGAGGGTTTTGGGTTGAAACCATATTTTGCAAAGAAAGCAGACGTCAAGAAGCTGGGGTTGGTGACCTCCAGAAACTCTTGGAAAATCTTAAAACTCTCAGAAATTCTGATGAACTCTCTCAGCACCCTACCAGACTCAAGAGCAAACAGTTCTGCTTCTTCTAGAAGGAAAACGGCAGCTCCATGCTGTATTGATCCCTCAAAGCCAATACAGTCCGCGTACAAAGGGTGAGCAGATGAACTTACAGAGTCAAAACAAAAACAAAACCAAAAAAAATAATCTGTTTTAGTGACCTTTTCACCTTCTCTCAGCTTCAGGAACAGGACTTTCTGGACGTGGGACATTTCATTTATCCAAAATGTGTACTATGTATGTGTATATACTGACCGTGGCGTGGGAGGAACAGGGAGTTAAGTGTTTATTTATGAAGGGAAGAAATTAATATATCTTTTTTGGAGTTTTCGTGTTTGTACTGGTAATGGAGTCGAGTGTGTGAGTTGAGGTTACTGCAGTAAACGCCCACAGTTGCTGCGTTACAGGGAAACCCGCCTTGTGTTACAGCGTGAGCTGCGATTCCTGTTATAAAGTCCGCAAAAACTATGCACACGCAGCGTAGTGTGGGCAGTGCGGTTGCGACATGCATCTTGGTTTAACCCTTTAAACTGTGCAGGTTTTTGTTTTTAAGGCTTATTATTCAGTAACTACAATTAAATATATATTTATATAAAGAAAAGAGGCCCAACACATGGGGTTTTTGCAGTTTAAAAATGAGCTTTTAATTTATGTCAAAGCCATAAACAAGGACATTTTCGGTGTTTTCGTCCAGTTCAGAAAACAAAGTGGACTAAACTGTGGTAAACGTAAACGTTTTTTGGTCAGAATGGCTTTTTTTAGTTATCTGACCCGAATCTCAATGCTCAAAGTTTGTTTTTGCTCTGTTTTAGTTTGTATGCCAGTAAAGCTGTATTGGTCACTAAAAGCAGGAGCAGTTAAGGCCATTTACACACAGTACTTTGCACTAGTGACCCCTCTGTTTTACCCCGGGGGTGGGTTTTAAAGAGGGGGTTTTTCAATGACTTTTGTTACTACAGTGCCTTGTAACTACCTTATTGTACACTAAATGTCTGTATTCACTTTTTCGGTTTCGTTTTTATTTCTTTACTGACGCGAAAATAATATCTCACCTATAAAAGGCCAGGTTTCTTCATTATGGAGGAAAAAGCAACAGTTTCAGGTCAGAGTTGTGTGCTATTCTGTTTAGTGTTTATTTAAACCTTCCTTTCTGCTTTCAGTCAAAAAAAAAGACAAAAAGAAGTGCATTAATATAATATATATCGCTATGTAAGGTTGATTTTATGGTGTGCATGTCATGATGATGTGGATGTTATGTCTTTTTTCTTATTAAAAAAAACTAAACTGAACTTTTTTGTGTCTGTGATCTTCAACATTATAAAACCTTATAAAAGATATAATAATATTAGCAATAAATATCAGTTTGTCAGTAAGATAATGATTGAGGTCCATGTTCGACATTTGTGTTGTTTTAGGTTCCAAAAACAGTAAATTTTACTTTACAATTTTCCAAGTTTTATCCATTAGAAATAAAGAGGTGTTATGTTTCTAGTACTGTGCCTTTAAGACGAATAGATGTAAATGAGCTCTGTTCTGTTTGGCTGTACTTCTTTAAATGAAAACAGTCTCCTCTGGATCATTCCTTATAATTTCAGCACAAATGGGCAGGGCTAAACTGCTGGAGGCTGAATAGAAGAGCATACGTAAATGTGGCATCATTAAATCAATGATTTCAAAACATGTGTTTGCATATATGGACTGAATGGAGAGTCAACAGTGCATTTAGAAACTTTAGCACTATTCAAACAATGTGAAGAAAGTGAGGGAAATTCAGTTTTCTATGATACGGGCCCTTTAATGTTTGTTGTTTTCCTCTATTTTACTCCATAAAGCTGAAAATAAAAATGACTCAGTGTGAATGAAAGTGCAAGTCACACTAAACTGATCAATGAACATGCTTGTACTTCTTTACATTGTGTGTGAATTTCATGATGAATGGACCAAAAGAAATGACATGGAAAGTCATCTGGTTCCATTGACTTACATTAAAAGTAGAGTATTTTTTTTTTCTCCCGTAAAGTTACTGTTTTGGATATATGAGGTTTTGATCCAACAGCAGCTATATATATATATATATATATATATATATATATATATATATGTGTGTGTGTGTGTGTATGTATGTGTGTGTGTGTGTGTATGTCAGCTTAAAAGTCCAATAAAATAAATATGTATTTATATAATGACACTGTCTACATCAAATCAAATTTATTTGTATAGCGTTTTTTACAACGGATGTTGTCACAAAGCAGCTTCACAGAATTCCAGAAAAGACAAACTTTTAACAAGAATGTAAAAACCCCCCGGTGGGCAAGCCAAGGGTGACACTAGCAAGGGTTAGGTGCATATATATTAAGGTGCATATGTGCTCTGACTGTACAGTAGGGGTGATAAAGGTCCCCGTTATGGCACATACTGTGGATTCAGAGCTTATGTGCATTAGAACGTATGATCCTAATGAGGATCTGTGCACGGCAGACTTCCACACAGAGAGAAATTGCAGTGAATTAAAGAGAAAAGCCACGGTGTTCCGAGGTACACTCATAAACACTCCTCGTAAACCACGTAGAACATATTCCATCTGCTTACTTAATATTGCTCCATCATCTTTTATAGACCGTGGAGCATCCGGCACGGACAACGAGTCAGGATCACAGTGAAGAGAATGCTTCAGAAATTCACGGCCTTAATAATAAGTGAAGATGTTCCAACTCCTCGTTTTCTTACTTTACATGCCTATCTCTCTCACATTTGACTACTCTTCTCACAGCGACACTCTCTCTCTCTCTCTCTCTCTGTCTCTCTCTCTCTCTCTCGCTCCTCAGTGTGATCTGCTTTGAAAAGGCTTTACAGAGTGACATGATGAAAGAGAATGGCTTCACAGAGTGGTGTGATAAAGCTGAAAATACAGAGAGAGAGAGAGAGACAGAGAGAGAGAGAGAGAGAGAGAGACAGAGAAACAGAGAGACAGAGAGAAGGAGAAAGAGAGAGAGAGACAGAGAGAGAGGAAGAGAGAGAGACAGAGAGAGAGGGAGACAGAGAGACAGACAGAGAGAGAGACAGAGAGAGAAACAGAGAGAGAGACAGAGAAAGAGGGGAGAGAGAGAGACAGAGAGACAGAGACAGAGAGAGAGAAACAGAGAGACAGAGACAGAGAAAGAAAGAGAGACAGAGAGAAAGGAAGAGAGAGAGAGGGAGAGAGAGACAGAGAGAAAGACAGAGAGAGACAGAGAGACTGATAGAAAGAGAGAGAGACAGAGAAAGAGAGAGAGAGAGACAGAGAAAGAGACAGAGAGACAGAATGAGAGGGAGAGAGAGACAGAGAGACAGAGGGAGAAAGACAGAGAGACAGGGGGGGGGGGACAGAGAGAGAGAGGGGGAGAGAGAGAGAGACAGAGAGATGTGAACTTCCAGAGACAGAAAAATCTAAAAGCTTTTATAATGAGGGCTGATATTGTCTGTTTTTATGTAAACTATGTGTATAGTCTGGCTAATATATACAGCAGCACCACAGCTTGAGCAGTAACATTAATAATATAGTATCTGTAATTGCGTCCTATCCACTGTACGTAGTTAGAAACACAGTCACTCCATTTTGATTTCTCTAAATTGTCATTATTATTTAAAATCATTTAAAACGAGCCTGTAAAGCCTACTGACTGAATTTAACTGAAATACCCATATTTGAACTGAATTCAGTTTAACTGAACTGAACTTAAATGAACTAAATTTAACTGAACGGAATTGAACAGCAGTAATAAACTAAACTGAACAGAACTAAACTTTTGAAATAAACTAAACTGGATTGACCTGAACTGAACTGAACAGAACTGAATTAAATATTAAATTATTAAATGAATTATTTAATTCAATTGAATTATTAAATTAAAATAAACTGTTCTGTGTTTAATTAAACTAAACTGGATTGAACTGAACTGAACTAAATGGAACTGGAATGAACTGAACTGAGCTAAACTAAACCAAACTAAACTAACCTAAATAAAACTGAACTGACTTTAACTGTATTTAAATGAACTGAACTAAATTAAACCGAACTGAAACGAATCAGTTTAAACTAAACCGAACTGAAACAGAACTGAACTGAATCAGTTTGAACTGAACCGAACTGAAACAGAACTGAACTGAATCAGTTTGAACTGAAAAATAAACTGCCTCAAATGAGCCAAACTGGATTGAACTGAATTGAATTCAGCTGAGCTGAGCCGAGCTGCCGGGCCTCAGGTGTGCGGTACGAAGCTGTAGCGTGTGGTTCTCCAGGTTGAGTACAATGGTGCCTTGCTGTTGGTGCTTTAAATGATAAGATAGCTTTACCCAGACTGATAGGGTGTCCATGGTGACACACTGCGCCCTTCCACCTGCCTCTAACCTCTAACCTTATCATGGCTACCTGACAGCCTACCGCCCTGAATAATATGCAAATAATGTCACATCTCTTAATTAAAAAGACCTGCAAGAACTTTGGCTGTGCTACAATTAATAACAGCAGTTTAAAAGTGACTCATACTATCTGTCAGAAGTCTGGAGGAACCTCGACTCCTCCTGAAAAGCTCTGAGCAAAGTCAGAAAACACAGTCGTAAAGGCTTTGTTAGCATTAGCTGTGTGCTAATTCTTTGATCCTTTGTGTGTGTGTGTGTATATATATATATATATATATATATATATATATATATATATATATATATATATATATATAAATATACACATACAGTATGTTTGACCAAATTATTGTTTAAAGCTCAAATTAAAACTGTTTAGGAAATCATCTTCTCACAATTTTTTGAAACTTCTCATAAGTACAAAATGTTGTTTACGCACATATTTTTTTATAAATCGTTTACACAGCACTTCATATCAGCATCATAATTAAACAATAAACCACAAATGACAAATAACATTTAGCTGCTAATAAAGCGCATTAAAATAAGGCAGGAGGAGAGAAAAGTGCTCAAAGAGTTGTTGAAAAGGGAAAAATATAAAAAATATAAAAAGAAACTTTTTTCTTTCAGTCTAATGTTATCATTGTTTTGATGAAAACACGCTGGTGTTGAAAAGCGAGGTGTCTCTGAACGCCAATCAGGTAGTGAAGGTTTATTTTTCCCGACCCCACTACTCTGAAAAGGCACGTAAACGGGTTTGATGATCATGGTGATGGTGGATAAAGTGTCATTTTAAAGTCAGAAGTGCTTTAGAGCCAAGTGAAGTTGAGTAATGTGCTCCACTCCCTCCGCACCATCCCCAGCTGTATTCCTCCATATATAACCCTCTAGATGATAAGAAGGATTTGTTATGGTGTTAGATCCTGGTGTAAACTCGCTCAGCAGTAAACTGGATGCCACACTGCATGACCTACTGCGATCTATAAAAATGAACAGAAGTTCATCAGCATAGCTGAAAACAGCAGCCGCCATACTGAGGACCTTTGTCTTTACATTTCTTTGACAACAGAAACAGTTGTGAGCCAGTTGTTAGTTTGGGCCATAAATGACAGCCTCTTTGTTACTGCTAAGTTCTGTTAACAGACGTCATCATATATGTGAGCTTGTATGTGTCAGTTTTACAGTCACTCTTTCAGTAAAGGGTCCTGCACAGAGCTGCTGCCTCTGTTTACCACTCCTAACAACTAACTGGAATCAGCTTTCAATGTTTAATGATGTATCTATAACTTATAAACCACCCGTAAACCAATGCGTCAAAATATGCTGGAAACACGTGAGGCCTTCAGACAAGCTCATGAAGTCTTAGCCAATGGGAGAGCTCGCTCAGCTGTATCTACCTAGATAGCACAGAGAAAACAATCCTGATTGGATGATTTTTTAAGCTCTTTGTTTTCAAGCAAAGCTTGACAGTAAAGTAAGAGTATGACTACATTGTTTGCAGGTTTATATAAAACATCATGATGATTACATTAAATAAAAGTTACAGACAGGACTTAAGGCTTTTAGAGATTGCTAAATATCTTGATCGCTAACAAATTCCATTCCTTAAGATGCAAGGCTAATCAGCTACATTAAAGATAAAAGGGGGAATATAAACTATATTTCCAAAAGTATTCACTCACCCATCCAAATCATTGAATTCAGGTGTTCCAATCACTTCCATGGCCACAGGTGTATAAACCCAAGCCCCTAGGCCTGCAGACTGCTTCTACAAACACTAGTGAAAGAATGGGTCGCTCTCAGGAGCTCAGTGAATTCCAGCGTGGTACCGTGATCGGACGCCACCTGTGCAACAAGTCCAGTCGTGAAATTTCCTCACTTCTAAATATTCCACAGTTAACTGTCGGTGGGATTATAACAAAGTGGAAGTGATTGGGAACGAGAGCAACTAATTTGGGATTAGTTTTGGGAATTGGGAACGGCTACATAAAATGACAGAGCAGGATCAGCGCTGAGGCGCATAGTGCGCAGAGGTCACCGACTTTCTGTAGAGTCAATCACTACAGACCTCCAAACTTCACGTAGCCTTCAGATCAGCTCAAGAACAGAGTAGAGAGCTTCATGGAATAGGTTTCCATGGCCGAGCAGCTGCATCCAAGCCTTACATCACCAAGCACAATGCAAAGCGTGGAATGCAGTGGTGTAAAGCGCCACCACTGGACTCTAGAGCAGTGGAGATGTGTTCTCTTCAGCTTGATGCTTCAGCATCAAGAGAGTTTGGACAATTTCATGCTCCCAAATTTGTGGGAACAGTTTGGGGACGGCCCCTTCCTGCTCCAACATGACTTCGCACCAGTGCACAAAGCAGGTCCATAAAGACATGGATGAGCCAGTTTGGTGTGGAAGAATTTGACTGGCCTGAACAGAGTCCTGACCTCAACCCGATAGGACACCTTTGGGATGAATTAGAGCGGAGACTGAGCCAGGCCTTCTTGTCCAACATCTGCATCTGACCTCACAAATGCGCTTCTGGAAGAATGGTCAAAAATTCCCATAAACACACTCCTAACCCTTGAGGAAAGCCTTCCCAGAAGAGTTGAAGCTGTTATAGCTGCAAATGGTGGGTTGATATCATATTAAACCCTATGGATTAAGAATGGATTAAGTCATAAGCGTGTGAATCCAGACGGCCGAATACTTTTGGCAATATATTGTATATAAATGACTTACACTGAAATTAGTAAACATGTAAACATGCACACAGCAATTCTGGGGTTTTGTGGTAGGGAGCTAAATATCTTATCGCAGCCATATAAGAGTGGTAATCTCAAATCGTCGTTATATCAGAAAGAATTACTCAAACGAATGAAATGACTCATGGCAACTATCTGGCTATCTAACACCTCAGTTTTCTTTTCTCTGAATGAAACACATCTCTGTTGCTCATTCAGTGCTGAATAAAGATAGAATTGCTGATTTGGTTCGAGTTATTAGTTATTAATAAGTGTTATTAGCACACAAACGTAATTTTCAGCCTATAGCCCAGTGGCCAGCAGCCCCGATTGGTTGACACCACAGAGATTTCCACTGGTTTTGTGACATATCTCCATACTCCATACTGGGTACTGTAGTGAGAGAACGTGGATGAATGATATAAAAGCGTGAATTCTGTCAAATCGATGAGGCCGAGGGATATAATGCACTACAGAACACTGCAGAATAACTCTTAAACTCTTCTTAAAAGCAGATACTCTGAACTATAGCCTGCTTCGTGAGTTGTGTAAGAACTGCAAAGAGGTTGTTGTGACAGAACCTGACTGTGTTTATTGATGTTACTGATAAATTGATGTAGAATGGAAAGGAAGGTAAAGCCTCCTAGAACAAAAACAACAGAGAGAGAGAGAGAGAGAGAGAGAGGGAGAGAGAGATGTAGGATGTAAGTGGCGGGTGAAGCATCCTCCACTGGATCCTGGAGGAGGGCCGTGTTGTGTTTATTCAAGTCTGTGAGTGTGCTTTAGGCAGGCGTTTGAGGGAGGCTCCTGCGCCTCAGGCCGTTTCTGCAGCGGACGTTATTACACAGCTGAGGCGTGTCCGAGACCAGGACTGAGCTCTACATCCGTCTGCGGCTTCAGGCAGCGATTCTTTCATTGACCCTCTTAAGAAAGTCGCTAAGTGTTTATTCAGACGATCCACTGTAACTGCTTTAAGTTACCTCCTCTTTAACTGACACTCAGATAATTACACTCACCTGTATGAACCCATACCAATATGTAAATGTTCATTGTTGTTCAGGCTCGCCTTATCTCCAACCTCATTGCTGAGTCTGGTTTTCTGTTTCCATGTTAGAATATAAGGCAGATACTGTAAAATGAGTGAGGGTGGGTTGTGGCCCACTTTAAATGACATTTTTCCTCTCCTGGTTGGACAGTAAATATGTTCAGTTCAGTCCAGTTTGGCTCAATATGCCTGAATTCAACATAAAAGAACTAAATTAAATGTAAAATAGTATAAAATCCATCATAAATTAATATGGCATGTTCTTGTCCACTCATGCATAACAAAAATAGGCAAATCACCTGACCTGGCTGGACAATAAAGTTGTTTCCTTTCCAGTTCAGTTCAGTTCAATTCACTTCAGTTTGATTTAATACAACCTAAAAGAAATAAATGAAACTGTAAAATAGTTAAACTTCCATGTAAAAAAATGAAACAAGAAAAAAAAACAAGTTTTCTGATCCTTACTGGACAATAAAGTCGCATTCAACCATATTTAATTCAAATGAATTCAATACATTTAATTTCTGTGCGTCAATTCAATTCGTTTCAGTTCAGCTCACTTCAGCTTGATTAACTCAAGTAAACTGAACAAAATGATATAGAAAAATACTTTAAACTCCAATGTAAACAAAGAAACCAGAACAAAAGACATTTCTCTGATCCTTACTGGACAATAAATAATCGCATTCTAGCTTATTTAATTCAACTGAATTCAATTCATTTCAGTTCAGTTAAATTAATTTTAGGGCGACTGAATTCAGTTAATTTAATCTTGGTTCAATTTGATTCAATTCGATTTGGTTTAGTTCAGTTCAGCTAAATTCAATTTATTTCAATTCAGTTGAAAAAACAACCCAATTAAATAGAATAAAGTCTAATGTAAATTGTTTATCCAGCATTGTATTGCAGGAAAAACTGTTTTTGGACATTGACTGGCTCGTATTGTTTTGTTATGTCTGATTTAATTCAGTTCGATTCATTTTCGTAGAAATGGGTTCAATTCGGTTCAGTTCCGTTCCGCTTTACTGAGTTTAATGTAAACTGTGCTTGTTTTCTTGCGGAAAAGACTTTTCTCAGATGTTGACTAGCCGGTGAAGTAGTATTCTACTGAATTTAATTAATTTCTGTTCAGAGTAATTCACTTCACGGCTCATTTTGATTGAACTCAACTGAACTCCAATCGCAAAAGTTCTCCAGTCCCGGCTGGACAGTAATATTGTGTTCAGTTCAGTTGAGTGTAATTCGGCTCAGCTCAGCTAATAAAGTTCAATATGAAGTGGGTGAAACACCTTAATGTATATAAAAGGTTTTAAATCCAGACTCTTGTGGCGGTGTGAAGTTTTCCCTCTGTTTGTTTGTGTTCAGTGAAATTTCCGGCCTGTTTTGGAGTACAGGGTGTACTGATACCTCTCCGTCTCTCTGCGTGAAAGAGTGCAGCAGACGTCCTCTGGCTGTGAGAGAGATAAAGCGGGTGGACTTTGGTCAGCGCCGCGCTGTAGCTGGGTAAAGCGGCCTCTGATTAGAGCCGACGCACTCACAGATGCAGAAATAGAGCAGGAGAGCATGATTACGTTTCCGTGCAGGAGAGAGGCAGATTGATCTAAGGCTGATTGCTGTGTCAACAGAACACTGTGGAGCGCTGTGTGAGCTTCAGTCAGACTGAGAGCAGCGCTTTTCCCTCACACACACACACACACACACACACTCACGCCGAACGGGCTCCAACGGGCGCTTTACATAGATACGCCTGGCCTTCTCACAGCACATCCACTGTCTGCAGTCTGCTGGGTGTTAAGAGAGCAGGCGGAGGCCTGGAGGAGCACTTCTCTCACACATTCCACACTTTCACAGACTTTCATCTCTTCATTTCCACCCAATTCCACCCATTTATGAAAATTTCAGCAAAAGTAAACAAATACGAGGGAATTTCACTAATTTTACAACGTTTTTTTGCATAATTCAGAGTTTCAGATGTAAACTGAAAGTGGGTCAGACGTCTTTACAGTGGTGGTGATAGGAACCAGAGGTTGCCATGACTACAACACTGATATAGACACTTAGAACCACCAGAGAACCTACACGAGTCTTTTGAGTTTATATGGAATGTTGATGAAGGAAAATAGTGCAAAATCTGGAATAATCAATTTTCTTTGAGGACTATTTTGCAGCACAGCGCCCTGCATGTATCCCTCCACCATGAATGGAGTTCATCAGGCAGTTAATTCAGAACCATTTCATGTAGGAACTTTTAGAGGGGGACGTCTGGTTCCTATCACTACCACTGTGAACAAGTCTGACTGGTAAGTTTATCTAGAACGTAGCGTTTCACACCAAACCAGTCTGAACGGCTCTGTTTACGTCTTAACCAGATAATTATGCAAAGTTTTTTTTTTAGATGTAAACAAAGTTTTCATTCAGAGTGGTTGCCGAGTCAGAACTGTTCACAGTGGTGGTGATAGGAACCAGATGTCCCCCTCTAAACGCTCCTCACAGAAAGTTCCTACATGAAATGGTTCTGAATTCACTGCCTGATGACTGAGACATTGTTTTATGATAGTTTAAAGAACTTAAACTCCATTCATGGTGGAGGAACACATGCAGAGCACTGTGTGGCAAAATAGAAAACTGATTATTCCAGATTTTCCACTATTTTCCATCATCAACATTCCATATAAACTCAGAAGACTCGTGTAGGTTCTCTGGTGGTTCTGGATGTTAAATATAATGTCTATATCTGTGTTGTAGTCATGGCAATGCCTGGTTCCTATCACCACCACTGTAAAGAGGTCTGCGTCTCTAAAATTAACCATCACTTTAGTTTCTCAGTGAGCTGTCGTTTTAATAGAGATGATCTCTTTCACAATACATTTGAACATTAAAAGATGCATCTCTCGCACCCAGCCATGAGTTAAAAATGCTCTTCCACTTCCTGAAGCAGTAAAGGAATGTGATATGAGAAGGACAGCGAGTGGAGCAGTCAGTAGGTCATCAGTAATGAGAGATAATAAACTTCGATCTGAAGAGGATGCGCAGAGTCTGTCAGTCGTAACATAAACATCTGATAACATGCAGGTGTGGACGCTCTCTCAAACGAGCTTCCATAGGAGGTACATGTGTTCTGTAAGAGTTAAGCTCCTCCCATTCCGGCCAATGTGTGACCTCAGAACAGCAGCATCCAATCAAATGAAAGATGCATTAATCATTCAATTATTCAGTCATTTATTCCTCAGTTATTAGGATACTTACAGGAACTGTAACCTGTGCTGATCAATTCTTCAGGAAAGAAAAATTTCACATACACTATAGGGACAAAAGTATTGGGACACCTCTCTTAATCATTGAATTCAGTTGTTTCATTTAGTCTCAATGCCACAGGTATATACAGTCGAGCTCCCAGCCCTGCAGCCTGCCTTTACACACATTAGTGAGCGAGTGGATCTAAAGAGTTCACACTGAGTTTCAGTGTGGTTCCACTGTTGTAACAATCCAGTTTGCAAAATGTCTTCCCTCCTAAATATTACACAAGAAAATTTATGGAAAAGTGGAATCATTTAAGAAACACAGCAACTCAGCCACGAAGTGTCAGACCAAGTAAAGTTACAGAGTTCAAACCTCTGGCATCAACATCAGCACAGAAACTGAGGGCTGGGAGCTTCATGGCAGGGTTTCCATGATCGAGCAGCTGCATGCAGGCATTACTTCACCAAGCACAATGATAAGCATCTGACGGAGTGGAATAAAGCAGCACCACTGGACTCTCGAGCAGTGGAACCGTGTTCTGTGGCGTGAACAATCAGCTCATCTATCTTTCAGTCTGATGGATGAGTCTGGGTTTGGTGAATGCCAGGAGGACGTTACTTGCCTGACTGCATTGTGCCAGCTGTAAAGTTTGGTGGAGCGGGATGATATGGGGCTGTTTTTCAGGGGCTGGTCCAGAACCCTTAGTTCCAGAGAAGGGAATCTTAAAGTTTCAGCAGAACAAGACATTTTGGACAAATAGTTTGTGGAAGAACCTTTTCTGTTCCAGCATGACTGAGCCCCAGTGCACAAAGCAGCTCCATAAAGTCAGTCTGGGTGAGTTTAGTGTGGAAGAACTTGACTGACCCTCATAGAGTACTGACTTCAACCCCACTGAAGACCTTTGGGATGAACTAGGACAGAGATTGTGAGCCAGACCCTCTCATCCAACATCAGTGTCTGACCTCACAAATGCTCTTCTGACTGAATGCTCAAGGTTTTGGAATCAAGCTCGTATAGGTGTGATGGTCAGGTGTCCACATACTCTTGGCCAGTGACTGTTCTTGGTCATGTTCAGGTCCTGAAGAGATCTTCAGTAGATTTCTGGTGGGCTGAGTGACAGCAGGTGGGCCAATCCTGGTCCAGCACATCTGAGAGATCACAGTTTGGTGGGACATTTGGATGCACCCACCCCCCACCCCCCTCAAATCTGTTTCATTACTGTGGGGAGGTGTCTGCCCTGCTTCTGCTTAGATCTCCTCGTTTGCACCAATTAGCAATAAAAAGAACCCAGATGGAACAGATTAGAGACCCCCCACCCACCTCCTCCCCCACCCTAACAACACCAACACGAGGAGAGAGAGAAAGAGAAAGAGAGAGAGAGAGAGACAGACAGAGAGAGACAGAGATAGTCCGTCTCTCCCTCTCTTTCTCCTTCTCTTCTTTTTTCTTTTTTCTCTCAATTCTTCCCTTGCCCTCTGATCCCTCATGTCCACTTCTTTTTCTCTTTCTCTCTCTCTCTCTCTCTCTCCCCCTCTTTCTTTCTCTTCTTTTCCAGTTCTCCCAATTCCTTTTCTCTCTCTCTTCCTCTCTATCTCTCGTTCTCTCCATCTCTTTCTCATCTGCTCTTATCTCTCTCCCTTTTTCTCCTTCTCTTCGTTCTCTGTCTCTTGATCCTTTTCTTATTCTCCCTCTCCCCTCATCTTCTCTTCTTCTCCTCTCCCTCTCTCTCCCCCCTCTGCCTCTCTTATTCTCTTCTTTCTCTTCTTTTTCTGTCTTCTCTCTTTCTTACTCCATCTCCCCTCTCTTTCTCATCTTTTTTTATTTCTCTTCCTCTCTCTCCTTCTCTTCTCTCCCTTTAACTTTTCTGTTCCTCTCTTCTTCCATCTATCCCCCTTTTTTCTTTCTCTCTCTCTCTCTCTCTCTCTCTCTCTCTCTCTCTCTCTCACTCTGTGGTTTATCTTATCAAAATAAACCGAACTAAACCAGCAGGAACACGGATCCAGCAGCGGTATCCTCCTTCCAGGATAGGAAGTTTCTCTGTGTTTCTCTCTCTCCTCTCTTTTATCTCTTCATCTGTTTACGCACCACTGACTCCACTGCATTCAAACAAACCACACTGTCACCGTTCCAGCTTCACTGGAGTCCCTATTCATACATTACAGTGAGTCACACAGAGTCAGAAACCACATAATCAGGTCTATTAGAAATACTGAACTAATATTAGCTCCCATTACTTGTTAGGTGCATTAGCCTAATAGCTGCGGTGGTAAAACTGAAGAAGGAACCGTGTGATCGCGTCTCGGCTGCGTGACAGACACGGAGGAACTGAGTCAATTTGATTTTAAGCTAAACTGGCTTTGACAATGTGTAGTAGTGGCTTGTGTAGTGTAGTAAGTAACAACTCTGCCTTCTAGGCTGTAGACTGGGGTTCAGTGTCCCGCCTGGGTAACCGCCATACACTATACCAATAAGAGTCCTTGGGCAAGACTCCTAATACCACCTTCAACTCCCTGTGTAAAATTAACTGTAAGTCGCTCTGGATTAGAGAGTCAACCAAATGTAGTAGTGGGTGTTTTGCTGCCTCCACTGTCCTCCCACCACATACAGCATCCTCCCTCCTGCACCTTGAATGGGGCCTTCTGAATGGAGTCTGGTCCAAAAATACCCCCCGACTGACCCCCCCCGCCCCCCTCCTCTGAGCCTGCTGTCTAAACAAACATGTTGAGAGTCTTTCTGAAAACTGCCTCCGCTTGGCCTCTGCTCGGCATCCGCCTGTGTGCGCTCGTCACTCATACACTCCTCTAAAGGAGAGCAGGGAGCTCCTCAAACTCTACAAGGGTTCTTTAACAAATACAACAGTTCCTTTTTATAATCATGAGCACCTTTTGCATGCTTAAAGGGTTCTTTGCATCGTGATGTTATTCTTCAGATCGATATGCTGTATGTGGATCTATCTGGCACCAAAATAGGTTCTTCTGTTGTATACAAGCTTGACATCATAACAGAAGAAGAACTTTTTGGTGCTATGTAGAACCATATGCAACACTCAGTCAATCTGAAGAATGTTTTTACAGTACCAAGGGCCGTTTATTCATGAAATGGTTCTATATAGAGCCATGAACACTCGAAGAACCATTTATATGCTTAAATAGTTCTTTGATGCACTGGACCCACCAATGGTTCTATACAGCAACAACAAGGGTTCTTCTGTTGTGTACAATCGGAAGAACCATTTCACCATTGCACCATTTATTCATGAAATGGTTCTATACAGAACCATGAACTCTCAAAGAACCATTTACAGGCTTAAAGGTGATGCAGTTCTTCAGATAAAGATGTTGTATATGGTTCTATATAGCACCAAAAAGGACTCCTCTATACAGTCAGAAGAACCATTTCACCATGCAAAAAGCATTTATGAAATGGTTCTATAAAGAACTGTGGACACTCAAAATTACACATGCATAAATGGTTCTTCGCATGGTGACGTGGTTCTTCAGATTGATATGTGGTATTTGATTCTATACAGTGCCCAAAATGGTTCTTCTGTTGTTACAAGCTTGACATTATAACAGTATTAGAAGCTTTTTTTGTGCTATGCAGAACCATATGCAACACATCAGTCTCAAGAACCACTTCACATGGTTCTAAATAGAACCATGAACACTTAAAGAACTGTTTGCATGCCTAAATGGTTCTTTGCATGGTGAAATGGTTCTTCAGAACCGGAGAGAGAATGTGTTGTATATGGTTCTACATAGCACCAAACGGGTTCTTCTGTTGTATACAATAGGAAGAACAATTTCAGCATGCAAAAAAAAAAATCATAAAATGGTTCAACGTAAAACCATGGATACTGAAAGAACCATTTACATACTTAAAGCACCCTGGCTTTGCATGGTACGGTTGCATGTTGTGAGTTGCATGCAACATAATTTCCAAACTTGACAGTTTCAAAGTAATTCAGCAGCAAAGTTGCAAGCAAAACAGTCATTGTCCAGTCATCTGTAAGGCCGAATTTACATATTTGCAGCATTTTTATCCTCTTTGTTGATTTTTTCTCTCTTTCTTTTTATCTGTCTGTCAATCAAACATGTGTGACAACATACTGAGAATTCATATTATTAAAGGAGAGGAAGACATTAAAAGGTGTAAATAAACACTTTTTTGTATAGGTACACTATTTGACATAAGGCCATGTTTTAAACTGAACTCAGTTTAAACAGTTTCCCCTTAAATGGCCAGGGTTTGAGTTTTATTACACACTTCTATAATCTAATAATAACTGAGCCAGTTTGCATTCAGTCCCTGTAGTTACATAGTAATTTGTCTTAGCATGTAATAAATCTGAGATTTTAAGGGTTGAAATTAAAATCAATTAAAGTAAATTGTGTTTTTATTCATTTAAGTTCAGTTCAAGTCAATACAATTCATTTGGTTCAGTTCAATCCAGTTCAGTTCAGTTTTGTTCAGCTGAGTTCAGTTTATTTCAGTTTAGACTAATTCAGTTTGATTCAGTGATTTCATTTCAACTCAGTTCAGTTCAATCTAGTTCATCTGATCAGTCCAGTTCAGTTGAATTAAAGTAAATTCAGTTAAACTCAGTTGAGTTCAATTCAGTGAGTTTGAGTTCAATTGAGTGAGTTTATTTAAGTTTCAGTTGAATTTAATTCAGTTAGTCTGGTTTTGGTTTGGCTAAATTCAGTTCAATTCAATTCAGTTCAGTTCAGTTTAACTGAATTGAATTAGTTTGATTTGTTTTGGTTTGATGGGTTCAGTTCGATTCAGTTCAGTATGGTTCGGTTCAGTTCAGTTCGGTTGGGTTCGGTTCAGTTCAGTTCAGTTAGTTCAGTTCAGTTCAGTTTAATTGAATTGAATTGCATTAGTTTTTTTTTTTATTGTTTCAGTTCAGTACAGTCCGGTTCTGTTCAGTTCAATTCAGTTCGGTTCAATTTGGTTCAGTTCAGTTTCATTTAATTGAATTAGTTTGATTTGGTTTGGTTTGATTGATTCAGTTAAATTCAGTTCGGTTTGGTTCAGTTCAGTTTGGTTCAGTTTAACTGAATTGAATCAGTTTGATTTGGTTTGCTTTGCTTTGATTTGATTGGTTCATTTCAATTCAGTTCAGTTTGGTTCGGTTGAGTTCAGTTCAGTTCAGTTTAATTGAATTGAATTAGTTTGTTTAGTTTTTTTTACTTTTTTTATTTGATTGGTTCAGTTCAGTTCAGTTCGGTTCTTTTCAGTTCAATTCAGTTCGGTTCAGTTCAGGTCAGATCAGTTTAATTCAGTTCAGCTGTGTTGCGTTCAGGTGAGTCCAGTCCAGTTAGATTCGGTTCCATTCAGTAAGCTTCATTGACCAGGCTGTATTTATATGTATCTTTCACTCCCCCATCAACCCACCCCCCTCTCTCTCTCTCTTTCTCTCTCTCTCACTTTCTCTCTCTGTCTGTTTGTATGTCTATCACTCTCTCTTTTTCTCCCTCCAGTCCCCTCTTTCACTCTCTCCTCGCGTTCCTGGCAGATAGGGCTAAACCACGCTGGGTTAACTTTCCTGGCTCTACAGGCTGCTGGACAATCACCCCTTTCATGCAGGGCAGAAATTTCGGCCCCTGGCTCCTTCCTCGCAGTCGGGCCACGGGGAGAATTTCTCCTCCTCTCGCCCGCTCGCTTTCTGCCCACCTTCACAAAGCTACCTTTTACCTGTTTATATTTAGCCGTCTTCTTCCCCCGCTGGCCGTTTCGTAGGTGCGGAGGGGAGCTGTGTAGAGTAAAAACTAAAAACATTTCTAAATGGCGGGCTTCGTGCGGAGCGTTTGGAAAAAGCTGGAGAGGATGAAGGGGCCAAGAGCGATGGTTTTCCCTCACTTCTTCCCGTAAACGGCTTGTGTACCTTATTCAAATGAGGGCAAGGTGAAAGCCAGAAAAAGATTTGATAAATAAAAAAAATTATAAGCTGGTTAAATGGAATAAAGCGCCGGCGGACATCCCCTCTGTTTATGTAAAAACAAACAATTATATTTTTTCCCCAGACAAAAAGCAAACAATGGCAAAACAAACACATACTTGCATAAAATCTAATTTTATTCTGAAGACATTCTCTCATATTTTTAAACTCACTGAAAAACAGCAGCTTCAAACGGTGATTCTGAAGGTGGACAGTGGAGTCAGGCTAAACGGGCCAGTGTTGGGTGATGGGGAGCTGGCCTCCACTGTGGGGCTGTGTTTAGGAGCTGGTCTCCAGTGTGGGGCTGTGTTTGGGAGCTGGCCTCCACTGTGGGGCTGTGTTTAGGAGCTGGTCTCCAGTGTGGGGCTGTGTTTGGGAGCTGGCCTCCGCTGTGGAGCTGTGTTTAGCAGCTGGTCTCCCCTGTGGGGCTGTGTTTAGGAGCTGGTCTCCGCTGTGGGGCTGTGTTTAGGAGCTGGTCTCCACTGTGGGGCTGTGTTTGGGAGCTGGCCTCCACTGTGGGGCTGTGTTTGGGAGCTGGTCTCCCGTGTGGGGCTGTGTTTGGGAGCTGGTCTCCGCTGTGGAGCTGTGTTTAGCAGCTGGTCTCCCCTGTGGGGCTGTGTTTGGGAGCTGGTCTCCGCTGTGGGGCTGTGTTTAGGAGCTGGTCTCTGCTATGGGGCTGTGTTTGGGAGCTGGTCCCCGCTGTGGGGCTGTGTTTAGGAGCTGGTCTCTGCTGTGGGGCTGTGTTTGGGAGCTGGTCTCCGCTGTGGGGCTGTGTTTGGGAGCTGGTCTCTGCTGTGGGGCTATGTTTGGGAGCTGGTCTCTGCTGTGGGGCTGTGTTTGGGAGCTGGTCCCCGCTGTGAGGCTATGTTTGGTAGCTGGTCTTTTGGGTTTGGTGGCTTTAGGCTTTAGTGTGGAGGGCTGTATGAGGGTCCTGTGTGGGGTTCTGTGGAGTATAAGGCTCCAGTGTGCAGCTGTTACTGCCGTCTTGTGGTTTTAGACACACTTGCAAAGCAAAAGTGCTTTGTAGTCAGAAACACGGAGGACCTGCTAGCCAAGCGGATTTACTGAGAGGACGATAAGACTGGCTCAGATCTGTCTTGATAACTTAAAAACATCATACTTTAAAATGGCAACATTAGATTAACATTATGTAATATCCAAAAATATAATAAAACGCACAAGGCTTCAGCATAAGGTGCATAACTTCAGTGTTGAGTATGAAAACCTAGTGTAAGGCATAACGTTTGAGTGTGAGGTATAAAGCTCTAATTTGGGGTATGAGACTCCATTGTGGGGTATAAAGCTCTAATGTGGGGTATAAGACTCCACTGTGGGTTATAAAGCTGTAATGTGGGATATAAGACTCCACTGTGAGGCATAAAGCTCTAATGTGGGGTATAAGACTCCACTGTAGGGCATGAAGCTGTAATGTGGGGTATAAGACTCCACTGTAGCGCATAAAGCTCTAATTTGGGGTATGAGACTCCATTGTGGGGTATAAAGCTTTAATGTGGGGTATGAGACAACATTGTGGGGCATAAAGCTCTAATGTGGGGTATAAGACTCCATTGTGGGGTATAAGACTCCACTGTGAGGCATAAAGCTCAAATGTTGGGTATGAGACAACATTGTGGGGTATAAAGCTCTAATGTGGGGTATGAGACTACACTGAGGGGTATGAAGCTCAAATGTGGGGTATAAGACTCCACTGTAGGGCATAAAGCTCTAATGTTGGGTATTAGACTACACTGAGGGGTATGAAGCTCTAATGTGGGGTATAAGACTCCACTTTGGGGCATAAAGCTCTAATGTGGGGTATAAGACTCCACTGTGGGGTATAAAGCTCTAATGTGGGGTATAAGACTCCACTGTAGGGCATAAAGCTCTAATGTGGGGTATGAGACTCCATTGTGGGGTATAAAGCTCTAATGTGGGGTAGAAGACTCCACTGTGGGGCATAAAGCTTTAATGTGGGGTATAAGACTTCACTGTGGGGTATAAAACTCTAATGTGGAGTGTGAAACTCCCCTGTGGGGTATAAAGCTCTAATGTAGGGTGTAAAACTCCACTGTGGGGCATAAAGCTCTAATGTAGGGTATATGACTCCACTGTGGGGTTTAAAGCTCTAATGTAGGGTATAAGACTCCAATGTGGGGTATAAAGCTGTAATGTGGGGTATAAGACTCCACTCTGGGGCATAAATCTCTAATGTGGAGTATAAGACTCCACTGTAGAGTTTAAAGCTCTAATATTAGGTTCCAGTGTGGGGTATGAAGCTTCAGTGTGGGATATGAAGCTCCAGTGAAGGGTATAAAGCTGCAGTGTGGGGTATACACCTCCAGTATGGGGTATAAAGCTCCAGCGTGGGGTATAAGACTCCACTGTAGGGCATAAAGCTGTAATGTGGGGTATAAGACTCCACTGTAGGGCATAAAGCTCTAATTTGGGGTATGAGACTCCATTGTGGGGTATAAAGCTCTAATGTGGGGTATAAGACTCCACTGTGGGTTATAAAGCTTTAATGTGGGGTATGAGACAACATTGTGGGGCATAAAGCTCTAATGTGGGGTATAAGACTCCATTGTGGGGTATAAGACTCCACTGTGAGGCATAAAGCTCAAATGTGGGGTATAAGACTCCACTGTAGGGCATAAAGCTCTAATGTGGGGTATAAGCCTCCACTGTAGGGCATAAAGCTCTAATGTGGGGTATGAGACTACACTGAGGGGTATGAAGCTCTAATGTGGGGTATAAGACTCCACTTTGGGGCATAAAGCTCTAATGTGGGGTATAAGACTCCACTGTGGGGTATAAAGCTCAAATGTGGGGTATAAGACTCCACTGTAGGGCATAAAGCTCTAATGTGGGGTATGGGACTCCATTGTGGGGTATAAAGTTCTAATGTGGGGTAGAAGACTCCACTGTGGGGCATAAAGCTTTAATGTGGGGTTTAAGACTTCACTGTGGGGTATAAAACTCTAATGTGGAGTGTGAAACTCCACTGTGGGGTATAAAGCTCCAATGTAGGGTGTAAAACTCCACTGTGGGGCATAAAGCTCTAATGTAGGGTATATGACGCCACTGTGGGGTTTAAAGCCCTAATGTAGGGTATAAGACTCCAATGTGGGGTATAAGACTCCACTCTGGGGCATAAATCTCTAATGTGGAGTATAAGACTCCACTGTAGAGTTTAAAGCTCTAATATTAGGTTCCAGTGTGGGGTATGAAGCTTCAGTGTGGGATATGAAGCTCCAGTGAAGGGTATAAAGCTGCAGTGTGGGGTATACACCTCCAGTGTGGGGTATAAGGCTGCAGTGTGGGGTATGAAGCTCCAGCGTGGGGTATAAGACTCCACTGTAGGGCATAAAGCTGTAATGTGGGGTATAAGACTCCACTGTAGGGCATAAAGCTCTAATTTGGGGTATGAGACTCCATTGTGGGGTATAAAGCTCTAATGTGGGGTATAAGACTCCACTGTGGGTTATAAAGCTTTAATGTGGGGTATGAGACAACATTGTGGGGCATAAAGCTCTAATGTGGGTATAAGACTCCATTGTGGGGTATAAGACTCCACTGTGAGGCATAAAGCTCAAATGTGGGGTATAAGACTCCACTGTAGGGCATAAAGCTCTAATGTGGGGTATAAGCCTCCACTGTAGGGCATAAAGCTCTAATGTGGGGTATAAGACTCCACTTTGGGGCATAAAGCTTTAATGTGGGGTATGAGACAACATTGTGGGGTATAAAGGTCTAATGTTGGGTATGAGACTACACTGAGGGGTATGAAGCTCTAATGTGGGGTATAAGACTCCACTTTGGGGCATAAAGCTTTAATGTGGGGTATGAGACAACATTGTGGGGTATAAAGCTCTAATGTTGGGTATGAGACTACACTGAGGGGTATGAAGCTCTAATGTGGGGTATAAGACTCCACTTTGGGGCATAAAGCTCTAATGTGGGGTATAAGACTCCACTGTGGGGTATAAAGCTCAAATGTGGGGTATAAGACTCCACTGTAGGGCATAAAGCTCTAATGTGGGGTATGAGACTCCATTGTGGGGTATAAAGTTCTAATGTGGGGTAGAAGACTCCACTGTGGGGCATAAAGCTTTAATGTGGAGTGTGAAACTCCACTGTGGGGTATAAAGCTCCAATGTAGGGTGTAAAACTCCACTGTGGGGCATAAAGCTCTAATGTAGGGTATATGACTCCACTGTGGGGTTTAAAACCCTAATGTAGGGTATAAGACTCCAATGTGGGGTATAAGACTCCACTCTGGGGCATAAATCTCTA
The DNA here is from genome assembly GCF_015220715.1 of Pygocentrus nattereri. NCBI lineage: Eukaryota > Metazoa > Chordata > Actinopteri > Characiformes > Serrasalmidae > Pygocentrus > Pygocentrus nattereri. The sequence continues at coordinate 25,688,256 of NC_051217.1, read as the reverse complement.
ATGTGGAGTATAAGACTCCACTGTAGAGTTTAAAGCTCTAATATTAGGTTCCAGTATGGGGTATGAAGCTTCAGTGTGGGATATGAAGCTCCAGTGAAGGGTATAAAGCTGCAGTGTGGGGTATACACCTCCAGTGTGGGGTATAAGGCTGCAGTGTGGGGTATGAAGCTCCAGCATGGGGTATAAGACTCCACTGTAGGGCATAAAGCTGTAATGTGGGGTATAAGACTCCACTGTAGGGCATAAAGCTCTAATTTGGGGTATGAGACTCCATTGTGGGGTATAAAGCTCTAATGTGGGGTATAAGACTCCACTGTGGGTTATAAAGCTTTAAAGTGGGGTATGAGACAACATTGTGGGGCATAAAGCTCTAATGTGGGGTATAAGACTCCAATGTGGGGTATAAGACTCCACTGTAAGGCATAAAGCTCAAATGTGGGGTATAAGACTCCACTGTAGGGCATAAAGCTCTAATGTGGGGTATAAGCTTCCACTGTAGGGCATAAAGCTCTAATGTGGAGTGTGAAACTCCACTGTGGGGTATAAAACTCTAATGTAGGGTGTAAAAGGGGTATAAGGCTCTAGTGTGGGATATTAGGTTCCAGTGTGGGGTATGAAGCTTCAGTGTGGGATATGAAGCTCCAGTGAAGGGTATAAAGCTGCAGTGTGGGGTATAAACCTCCAGTGTGGGGTATAAGGCTGCAGTGTGGGCTATGAAGCTCCAGCGTGGGGTATAAGGCTGCAGTGTGGGATATTAGGTTCCAGTGTGGGGTACAAAGCTCCAGTGTGGGGTATGAGGCTGCAGTGTGGGCTATGAAGCTCCAGTGAAGGGTATAAGGCTGCAGTGTGGGGTATGAAGCTCCAGTGAAGGGTATAAGGCTGCAGTGTGGGGTATAAAGCTCCATTATGGGGTATAAGGCTGCAGTGTGGGGTATGAAGCTCCAGTGTGGGATATAAGGCTGCAGTGTGGGATATGCAGCTCCAGTGAAGGGTGTAAGGCTTCAGTGTGGGGTATGAGGCTGCAGTGTGGTTTATAAAGCTCCAGTGAAGGGTACAAAGCTCCAGTGTGGGGTATAAGGCTGCAGAGTGGGGTATGAAGCTCCAGTGTGGGATATAAGGCTGCAATGTGGGTGTATGAAGCTCCACTGAAAGATATAAGGCTCCAGTGTGGGATATTAGGTTCCAGTGTGGGGTATGAAGCTTCAGTGTGGGGTATAAGGCTGCAGTGTGGGGTATGAAGCTCCAGTGTGGGATATAAGGCTGCAGTGTGGGTATATGAAGCTCCACTGAAAGATATAAGGCTCCAGTGTGGGGTATGAAGCTTCAATGTAGGATATAAGGCTACAGTGTGGGGTATGAAGTTCTAGTGAAGGGTATAAGACTCCAGTGTGGGATATTAGGTTTCAGTGTGGGGTATGAGGCTCCAGTGTGGGATATAACGCTGCAGTGTGGGATATGAAGTTCCAATGAAGGGTATAAGGCTCCAGTGTGGGATAATAGGTTCCAGTGTGGGGTATGAAGCTCCAATATAAGGCTGCAGTGTGGGGTATGAAGCTCCAGTGAAGGGTATAAGGCTCCAGTGTGGAATACTCAGAATGCCTGTGCTGTCCGTGAAAAGATATACATTTTATTTGTAAAATATTTGCTTTATGGAGGCACATTTGGCCCAAATATCAGTATATAAATTATATATTAAACAGACAAATATAATTTATAAGAACCAGACAGCATTTTTAATGATCCACACACTCTGCGTCTGCCTGATGTGCTGCTCTGGCTCAGTGCTGGTGTCTGATATCTGTCCTATGGGGAAGCTCCTCAGTGTGAACGGCAGAACATTTTGCCTGTTCTCTGCTCTCGGCCGTCTTCCACTCTGCTGTCACGTGGAGGTTTTTCCAGGAACCTGTGAGGATTTTCACTGCCTTCGCAATGTGTGCTCATTCATGACTCACACTCAGATCCTCTCTCACCACAGAGCGTCTCTCTGTCTTTGTGACCTGGACATCGAGCGCCTGAATATTGTTATTCAGCACTGTGGTAGTTCATCTACATCTGCGCGGATATATTAGGACTGAGTTTAGTCTCATGATCTAAAAGGAATAATAATTAAAAAAAACACTCTACTTAATCTATACGCATGACTATCTATAACCCCAGGCTGAAATATATGTGCATTAATATTTATATTAACCCTGTATAAATATTAATGACCTTTCAGAATTTTACAATTTTGACTGTATATATATATATATATACGTATATATATATATATATATATATATATATATATATATATATATATATATATATAATATTTTATTATATATTGATATATTACTATATATATTTACTATATATACTGTATATATAAAGGTTAACACTGAGGACTTTCTGTTTGATGTGTTAACTACATTCTTAGCAAATGTTGTATATGAGACAACTTCAAAAATGGTACTTTAAGGGTTCTTTAGTAAAGGCACCTGGAACATAGTTGTATGTAGTTCTTTAGAGAACTCAAAAGGGTTGTGCTATTGGTCAAATAACCTGTATCTAGAACCATCGTTTATATATATATATATATATGTATATATATATATATATATATATATATATATATATACATACAGACACACACACACACACACACACACATACATATATTTACACCCAAAAGATTCCATTTAACAGACACACACGCATAAACACATATTATTATTGTTGTTGTTGTTGTTGTTGTTGTTGATGATGATGATGTTTTTGTCATTCATTTTGTTTGTTATTTCTTTGTCATTCAACATAAAAGATATATAATTACTAGTTAATATATAGCAGTTATTTAAATATTTTTATTTTTTTTATATTTTAAAAGTCTTTATTATCAGTATTAAAATTAATATCATACATAGAGTTTTGGGAGACCCCTCTCGAACCACTAAAGATGACCAGGAGCCCTAAAGGCCCCTATAAGAGCTCACACACTAGTGTTTCACACTCATAACGTGCTTCACACATTTCATTCACAATCCAGGACTCAGTGCTTTATTGTCATATTAACAAAGAAAGAAACAAAAACACAACAAAATGTCAACTTTGCACCAACACTACACAACTAAAGTAAAAGACTGCACAAAAAAATACAAAAATATAAAAATATACAATATGTATATTACAGACTATACAGTCTGTCTGCATTTGCAACTATGACAAGCGTAAAAGCAGAACCATTGCACGGTGTGAGTACAGATAACAATTCTGTGTAATAGAAGCTAAATAGAGACTCATGTGTCCATAGAAATTCATATACATTTGTTTACTGAATGATTTATAATCTTCATTGTTCCTTTATTCATGCCTAATCGTTGTTTGTCATATTTTAAGACAGAAAACAATAGTAAGTCTAAGGTTCAAGTGGTTGAGCTGCTATTTATGGCCATGTTTATTCTTCATATTATTTTCTATAAAAGTTCATATTCCCCTCGGCGGACGGAGCGAGAGAGGAAAGTGCAGACGAAGGAGGGAAGTTGTGTTTAAAAGCCGTGGAAGGATGAAAGGAGGGCACACGCCTCAATCAAACGGGGTGGGGTTCCCACCTTTGGATGTGTGTGTGTGTGTGTGTGTGTGTGTGTGTGTGTGTGTGTGTGTGTGTGTGTGCGTGCGTGTGTGTGTGCAGCACACTGGCCGGCTGTGTTCGTCTCTGAGCACTCACAGTCCCTTCATTCCACCGCCGGCCGGACGAGACGGAATTAGTGATACGGTGGCCATTTTTCACTGCCCTCATTCCACCTCTCCAAAACAAATAAATAACACACACTCATTCACGGCTCTCACACACTCACACACTCACTCGCACTGCTGCTCTGAGAAAAAAATAAAGTCCTGCCCGCTCCCGGACATAAATAGGTGAACAAACATTGCCGGTGGAGGAGAGATTTTAATGTGTTGGTTTTGATCGCGGCCAGCTTTATTCAGGGTGTCCCGCACCTCAGCTGACCTCAGTGCCAGTCTCCATGCCAACCGTGCCACCTGCAGCTGGCATGGGTGACAAAATGCTAACATACAGTCTCATTGTGCAGATCACTGTCTCATATAACCAAAGCGCTGTATATCGTATATCGTATATCACTGTAAGATACAGTATGGTGGCTATACCAAATTCCAAGCTCCACTGTGTAAGTTTTGGGGATTTGGAGACCTCTCTGGCAGAAATGTATAACTGCAGTCACACCATTCTGTGGCGTGAGTTGTGAGGATGAATCTGATGATTGAAAGAGAATCAGAGGGAACTTGGTCTAAACTTGGTGAAGGAGCGTCTTCTGATGATTATCATCATATCTCCATCAGTATGATGTTGATTTTATCGGTAATGTCAGTGTTTTTCTTTCTGCTCCCCACAGAAAATTACAGGCTAGGGACATGTTCCGGTAGGGACATGAGTATTAGTTTAACTGAGTTTTTACTTTTTAAGAATTGAAATTGTGATAAATCTAGATCTAACTTCGATTTATCGAAATTATTTTTATTTTTTTATAAAAGATGACAGTGTATTTTTAACTTGTTACTCTGTCTGTTACTGTGTTGGGTTTAAATAGATCACAATTCTTGTAAATGCCTTAGATCTGAATACTTACTGTGGGAGCTCAGTTTGGACTGATTCAGTAGAACGGTCCCCAACAACTAATCCAGCCCGAGTAGAGCTAAGGTCTGGACTCTGGCCTGGACTCTGGATGGTTGGTCAGTTCATTCTTCTCGTGGTAAAAAGGCCTTAACAAGGGCTAAATCAGTGGAGTATTTATGGTGAAATGGGATCAATAATGTTACTGAGAGTAACACACTCTGCTCTTGGAGAGAGGGATGGAGGGATGAGGTGCAGTGAAGGAATGCAGGCCGCTTCTGCTCCGTCCTCACCCAGTTTCCTTCAAAACATCCGCTCCAGGAATGAGGTACTTTTATTTACGGAGAAACTCCACCCACCCCTCCTCCAAATCCTCAACCCCCGCCACCACACCAGCACATACCCGCCCCCCCCGCCCCTCCCAAACATACCCAACCCCCCCCCCCCCCAAGCCCCCACCCCCCTCTTGCTCTCAAATTTCAACAGCACTTTACTGCCGTCATACATTTGCCAAAGAAAAAAACTTTTTGGATGATTATTTAATGTTTTCCCTCTCATTAAACACCTCATTAAATGACATATAAATACCATTGCTTCTTTCTGGAATGATTTTTCTGATTTTCTTACTTCAGCTTCACTCAGAAAATGCTTGATTGATTGATGTGTCATCATCTGAAGAGCAAATAGGAACTTTTGTGTATTTATTGCTATTACATACACAACGTACATTTTCAAAAATCTGTTTTTTTTTATTGAATGCATGTACACACGCTACATCGCAAAGAACCGTTAATGTATAGCACTCATGTACACTGTACCACTGACATAATAAATTGACATAATAAACTGATATGGAAATAAATTTATATACTTTTGCAGTTATTTTGCCCTCAGTTGTAGTTTAATTGTTGATCTCTTTGCAGGAACATTATACACTTAAGCTTTATACACACTTTATACAGCCGTGATGTTATTGGTGATAAAACACTTCTCGAATGCTCTACTGCTTTAATACAACAGTTAAATAAATACAGTAAGAAATGAATAAATTGGGCCGTGAACGCGGCGTTTAATGTTTTAATGTTCAGTTCCTTCCTCCAAATTATAGTTCATTAACGAGCAGCTTGTTGCTACGTCAGAGTCATGAGCTCCACCCACTCACTGCACAGTCGGCAGTTCGTTCTCCAGCTCTTTACACAAATTCCCAAACTGTCGTCACCACTGAGCAGCTTTTTGTTTTTTTATTAGGTCAGTTTTACAGCTCAGTCTGATTTGGTCAGACTCTGAAGATCAGGCTCCACGTTTGGCGAATGGTATTGGGTTAATTTCTGGTTGATTCCAGGTTGTTTAACTGTTCTTCTGTCACAGCTGCCAAATGAAAAGCTGCTCAGTGGTGATGACAGTTTGGGAATTTAGTGTCGTCTCATTTTCAGAGTCTGACCAAATCAGCTGTCGGTCAAATGTGATCTTCACAGTGTCCATTTTCTGTTTGTGGCAAAGTAAGAAGTGAAAACGTTCAGATGGCTTGAACGTCTCCTACATCTTTCAGAGTCGTTGCTTAGCAATGGCATCTCAGCGGAGTGATACAGTGTTTGTGAAAACTTGTGATATTATGGTGAAATAGCACAACTGTTAGAACAACTCTCAACCAATCAACTTGACTCTGACGGTCAGCAGACGAGTCCGTCTGTATTACTGGAAATCCAAATTTGGTCAGAAATTGAAGTAATACAATATTTTGATATGTATTGTCTGTAGTTTCTAAAGCAGGACTCATTAATTACTGAAAGCTTGATTTTAATGTTTTTTTTTTCTCACTTTTTAAGATGTAGATGAGGTGAAGCAGGCTAGCCTGTTGCTTTTCTTAAGTTTTGATCCAAAGATATTATTGGTTAGAATAATTTTTCCAGACACCTAGAACCCGTTGACACAACCGCATGTCAGGCGATGTTAAGAATTAGTTTGAATAATATGAAACAGTGGATTGTGTTAAATGTGACCATGGACATGAACTTTCAAGGTAAAAAAGGCTTGATTTCAGGTTGACTTTGTCACTTTCCACACTAGTGTGGAGCCATTGTTACCTTCTAGTCCTTCAGGGACAACCTAATGATTTCTGGAAACTAAAAAATACAGAGCAGTAATTCTAAGTTCATTTTTATTCAATAAATTCATCATCATTAATGTATAATCTGCAAATGTTGTAGTCATGCTTTACTTCATTTTTAAGTTTTGGGTTAAACCTTGGAAACAACCAAAGAGAAAAGTATCCAGTCAGGGCTGTTCTCTCTGCCGAGTCTAGATATACAGCTGCTCTCTTATTGGTTAGGACTTCAGGAGTTGAACTGAAGGCCTTACATATCAGATTAGAGGTCGGCAACCCAAATGTTAAGAAGAGCCGTTTTGTCCTTTCAACAAAAACCAAACCACCTTGAGAGCCACAACATTTTATGTCTATTTTACCATCTTAGCTGTAAACATGTCTCTGTATGTGTTAATGAACTAGTATACGATAAAAATAAGATAAGATAATCCTTTATTACTCCCTCAGGAGGGAAATTCAAATTCAAATATAATAAACAATAAAAAAAAAACACAGACTGACTTTGCTCTGCTTTAATCTTCAGCTCAGCTATAGGCGCTTTTCTCACATGTCCAGCAGGAAACTTTCCCCTAACAGTTTCTCATAAATTGTCTCACAAAGTTCGATCTTTACGAGGCTGAAATCACTTCTCATTCACCAGCTTCTTGTTCTAATTTCCCCGTTCCACCTTAAACGGTGCCTAAGGTGCCAGAATGTAACTGCTGCACCATTTAAGGTGGAGCAGGAAATTTAGAACACGAAGCTGGTGAATAAGAAGCTTCAGCTTCACGACTTTTTACTGTTTCAGTTTCTCGTTGTAGATTAAACGTATCAGGAAACCAGCTGGAGTGGCTATAAACACTAATAACTCTATTCGTCTCCAAATTATCGATGTTCATCTTAAATCTCTCTCTTTGCCATTTCGTAGCTACTAGCTGGGCGAGACTGTTGTCTGTGTTGTTGCTGTAGTGACCAGCAGTCTGTGCTGATCTTCAGGGTTAAAGGGTGAATCAGCAGTTCTACATTATCTCCAACACTTAAGTCCATTTACTGTTAAACTGTGTTGAACGATCAGCAGAGCTTTATTTTACTGTTAAGGAGAATTATTTTATTACCTATTAATCTAATTCAGCTGTGGAGCGACAACAGGGCAGGAAAAGAGTCGCATGCGGTGCCAGAGCATAAAAGTTTCTTCTGGTTCCTGGTAGTGTATAGTCTTTTTTGTTTTCATGATGGGTTGAAATCACAGAGTAAAGGACTCTAATGGTTTAACTGGTGTTCTGGGACTGATTCTAAATGCATCTGATGGTTTCCCAGTGGGATCTAAAGGTGTCCTACAGGAAGCTAGTGGTATCCATTAAGCCAGTTCCCATCAGAAAGCAAAACCATCAGATTCTCCTTCTTTCTTTCAGATTCTTTCAGCAGCAGAATAAACCAATCACACTTTTGTTCACAATGGAACCACTTTACATAGAAAATTGTCAGTCTAGGCCTGACAAAAGTTCTAGATATGTCACTGCCTGTGGATTCAAGTCGGTACAATGTCCACGTTCAATCAAGAGTGGCCTCAAAAATATTTATGTGCCACAGTGTTAGCTTTGTGCTAACATACGAGAAATTCCGTAGGGCCGCTAGCAAAATTAGCAAAACACTGAGACTGAGGCAGACTACTCTCTCTCTATCTCTCTCTCACTCTTTCTGTCTCTCTCTCTGCCTCTCTCTCCCTTTCTCTCTCACTCTCTTTCCCTCTGTCTCTCTCTCTCTCTCCCTCTTTCTCTATCTCTATCTATCTCTCTCTGTTTCTCACTCTCTCTCTCCCTCTCTCTCTATCTCTCTCATTCTCCCTCTCTCTCTCACTCTCTCTCTCTCACTTTCTCATTCTCTCTCCCACTCTCTCTTTCTGTCTCTCCCACTCTCTCAATTTCTCTCTCTATCTCTCTCTCTCTCTCTCTCTCTCTCTCTCTCTCTCTCTCTCTCTCTCTCTCTCCCTCTGTCTCTCTCACTTTCTCACTCTCTCTCTCCCACTCTCTCTCTTTCTGTCTCTCCCACTCTCTCAATTTCTCTCTCTAACTCTCTCTCTCCCTCTGTCTCTCTCTCTATCTCTCCCACCCTCTCTCTCTATCTCTATCTATCTCTCTCTCTCTCTGTCTCTCACTCTCTCCCTCTGTCTCTCACTCTCTCCCTCTGTCTCTCTCTCTCTCCCACTCTCTCTTTCTGTCTCTACCACTCTCTCAATTTCTCTCTCTCACTCTCTCTCTCCCCCTCTCTCTCTCTCTGTCTCCCACGCTCTCTCTTTCTGTCTCTCCCTCTCTCAATCTCACGTTCTCCTTCTCTTTCTCTCTCTCTCACTCTCCCTCTCTCTCTGTCTGTCTCTCTCTCTTTCCCTCTCTCTCACTCTCCCTCTCTCACTCTCTCTCCCTCTCTTTCCCTCTCTCTCTCTCTCTCTCTCACAAACTCTCCCTCTGTCACTCCCTCTCTCTCTCTCTCCCTCTGTCTCTCTCACTTTCTCACTCTCTCTCTCTCCCACTCTCTCTCTTTCTGTCTCTCCCACTCTCTCAATTTCTCTCTCTAACTCTCTCTCTCCCTCTGTCTCTCTCTCTATCTCTCCCACCCTCTCTCTCTATCTCTATCTATCTCTCTCTCTCTGTCTCTCACTCTCTCCCTCTGTCTCTCTCTCTATCTCACTCTCTCACTCTCTCTCACTCATTCTCTCTTTTGCTCTCTCCCCCCCCCCTCTCTCTCTATCACTTTCTCACTCTCTCTCTCCCACTCTCTCTCTTTCTGTCTCTACCACTCTCTCAATTTCTCTCTCTCACTCTCTCTCTCCCCCTCTCTCTCTCTCTGTCTCCCACGCTCTCTCTTTCTGTCTCTCCCTCTCTCAATCTCACGCTCTCCTTCTCTTTCTCTCTCTCTCACTCTCCCTCTCTCTGTCTGTCTGTCTCTCTCTCTTTCCCTCTCTCTCTCACTCTCCCTCTCTCACTCTCTCTCCCTCTCTTTCCCTCTCTCTCTCTCTCTCACAAACTCTCCCTCTGTCACTCACTCTCTCTCTCTCACTCATTCTCTCTTTCGCTCTCTCCCTCCCTCCCTCTCTCTCTCACTTTCTCACTCTCTCTCTCTCCCACTCTCTCTCTTTTTCTGTCTCACCCTCTCTCAATCTCACGATCTCTCCCTCTCTTTCACTCTTTCTCTCTCTCTCTTTCTCTATCTCTCTCACTCATTCTCTCTCTCTCTCACTATCTATCTGTCTGCCTTTCTCTCTGACTCTCTGTCTCTCACTCTCCCTCTCTTTCTCTCTCTCCATCTCTCTCTCACTCTCTCTCTCTCTGTGTGTGTGTGTGTGTGTGTGTGTGTGTGTGTGTGTGTGTGTGTGTGTGTGTGTGTGTGCGTGTGCGTGTGTGTGTGTGTGTGTGTGTGTCTCCCATACTCCCCTAACACTCACGCCTTTGTCCAGTACTTGCTGCATATATAATGAAGCAGTGATTGAGTGCAGTCAGTCTGCTGAGCTGCACAGGAAACCACGTGTAATGTTCACTCACTAAATCCAGAGGTTCTGGCAAACTGTGAGGCTAAATTTGACCAATAATGTTCAGCTTGTGATCAGATGATCAGCTATTTTACTGTTTCAGGTTTCATTTTTAGATTTTCCACTTAGTTTTAATTTTACTGCAGTTCATCGTACTCATTGTACCCATATATACTCATATATGCTCATTTAATATTCATTTATATTATTGTATAAGCTCAATTATACTCATATATACACGTGTATACTTATATATACTCATTTGTACTCATTTATATTAATATATATATACTCAATTGTTCTCATATATACTCATGTATACTTATAAATGCTCATATAATCTAATTTATGCTCATTTATATTTATACTCCTATATACTCATTTATACACATACTGTACATACCCATTTATACATTATATATACTCATTCATACTCATTTATGCTCATATATGCTCATATATACTTACATACACTCATTCATACTCAGTTATGATCATATATATATATATATATATATATATATATATATATATATATATAATTTATACTCAAATATGTCTGTATATACACAAATATGCTCACTCATAATCATATATACTCATTTGTATTCATTTATACTCCAATATACTAATTTATACTCATTAATACTCACATATACTCATTAATATTCATTTATACTAATTTGCCACAATGTTGTAACACATGCAGAATGTGGCTTGGCATTGTGTTGCGGAAATAAGCAGGATGTCCCTGAAAAAGACGTTGCTTGGATGGCAGCATATGTTGCTCCAAAACCTGTATGTACCTTTCAGCATTAATGGTGCCTTCACAGATGTGCAAGTTACCCATGCCATGGGTGCTAACACACCCCCATACCATCAGAGATGCTGGCCTTTGAACTTTGCGCTGATAACAATCTGGACAGTCATTTTCATCTTTGGTAGGAGGACACAACGTCCATGATTTCCAAAAACAATTTGAAATGTGGACTCGTCAGACCACAGGACACTTTTCCACTTTGCGTCAGTCCATCTCAGATGAGCTCAAGCCCAGAGAAGCCGGCTGCATTTCTGGGTGTTGTTGATTTATGGCTTTCGCTTTGCATGGCAGAGTTTTAACTTGCACTTGTAGATGGAGCGATGAACTGTGTTCACTGACAGTGGTTTTCTGAAGTGTTCCTGAGCCCATGTGGTAATATCCGTTACAGAATGATGTCGGTTTTTAATGCAGTGCCGCCTGAGGGGTCAAAGGTCACAGGCATTCAATGTTGGTTTTCTGCCTTGCTGCTTACTTGCAGAGTTTTCTCCAGATTCTCTGAATCATGATATTATGGACTGTAGATGATGAAATCCCTAAATTCCTTGCAATTTCATGTTGAGAAACGTTGTTCTTAAACTGTTGGACTATTTGCTCATGCAGTAGTTCACAAAGTGGTGAACCTCGCCCCATCCTTGCTTGTGAATGACTGAGCCTTTCAGGGAAGCTCCCTTTATACCCAATCATGACACTCACCTGTTTCCAATTAACCTGTTCACCTCTGGAATGTTCCAAACAGGTGTTATTTGAGCATTCCTCAACTTTCCCAGTCTTTTGCTGCCCCTTCTTTGGAACGTGTTGCAGGCATCAAGTTCAAAATGAGTGAGTTTATCCATTTGAACATTAAATATCGTGTCTTTGTAGTGTATTCAATTGAATATAGATTGAAACGGATTTGCAAATGATCGTATTCTGTTTTGATTTATGTTTTACACAACGTCCCAACTTCATTGTAATTGGGGTTGTAATTTATTCTGAATATATGCTCATTTATACTCATATACACTAATTTATACTCAGTTATACTTATAAATGCTCATATATATATATATATATATATATATATATATATATATATTTTCATTTGTACTCATATATACTCATTTATACTCTTTTATACTCATATGCTCATATATACACTCATATATACTCATTTATACTTATATATATTCTTTCCTACTCATATATGCTCACCCCTCCAACCCCCCCCACCCCGCCTCTATCGTTCTCTCACTCTCTCTCTCTCTCTCTCTCTTCATCTCTTCATCATGCCTTATTGTAATGGTAGGTTGAGAGACCTGTGTGGCTAAAGCTGTACATTAATTATGGAATGGATTTATCAATAATATACATACACTGAAAAATGTGTCCACCTGTCTGGGTTGACACTTCCACTGGTCACAGAGAGATCTTTTAAAATATATATATTTCTTTAATTCATATTACTAATTAATTTCAGTATTGATGCAATCCAGTATGAATCTGCAGTGTATGTAGATTGTACAGTATGACAGTACTAACTGTGCTGTGATTTTAACTCAGTATGAATCTGCAGTGTGTGTAGATTGTACAGTATGAGAGTACTAACTGTGCTGCGATTTTAATCCAGTATGAATCTGTAGGGCAGTTTTCACCTTCTGATTGTAATAAATGCAGAATGATTTTAATCCAGTATGAATCCGTAGGGCAGTTTTTACCTTCTGATAGTAATAAAAACAGAATGATTTTATTCCAGTATGAATCTACGGGGCAGTTTTTACCCTCTTGTAGTAATAAATGCAGAATGATTTTAATCTAGTATGAATCAGGATGGCTAGTGTGTAAATTATTACAGTAAGTACACTAATACACTACCAATAATTATTATTCATAATAAAATGTGAATTTAAGTGATAATTCATGCATGATTTGCATAACACTGAGTGTGTTTACATACATTAATCTGATCATTATAAAATTTCTGCAGTTACCCGATGATTCAGTGGTCGTACAAACACACACTCTGATTTCTTAGATCAGATTAAGGTCTATAAATTTGTCTAGTCTAGTAAATCTGATAAAGAGGCTGGATTTGAGTCAGTAATGGGGTTTCTCTGTGCTATGAACTCTTACTCTGATTTCTTTCATTTTCATCCTGGAAGCAGCGAGCAGCATTTACCACAGAACCCACGAGACACAGATCTTTTGGAGCGATACTGAAACTGAATATACGCTCGACAAAGTGAAGGAAATATTCTTCATCTTCTAGAAGATGTATTTTCATGTTTTACATGGACACAATGTTTTAAAAATTGACGTTTTGTCTTCTTCTGTGAATTTATTGGCTGATTGTAAAGCAGAAATCTGATTACTGTCTGACTCATGTAGACCAGGAGCTTCCCCATTATCTGATCACCCAAGAGCATGAAAACACACGGAACCACTTACTGACACAACCTGATCAGGTTATTAATTGCATGTAAATGCATTCAATGTCTTTACAAAGCAAAGCAATAAGCCACAAGAGGTGTGCCTTGCTGCGATTTCATCACGGGGAAGGGTGGTCTTAGGCATGACGCGAAGCAGGGTAAAACTTCCTCACCTGGGATAAGACCACTGTTATGTATGCTGTAATGTTTGTCTGTAGAGGCCAGAATCACTAAACATAATTCCAGTACTAGTTAATAAGTTATCAGTCCCTCAGTTTAAAAAGAATTGGGTTCTAACTTCGTTAGTACAGTTGGTGCTCCATGCAAGCAAAATAGGAATTAAAGATTGTTCCATTAACAGCACAAGGTTTTTTGTGTCGCCGTAATGTAGAGTTCAGTGGATGTGATGTGGTCATAGGTGTGCATAAATCGGGTATGTTACAACCACTTCAAACATGGCTCAGCCAATTAGGTTGTAGAATCAGAACAATCGATTTTATAATGAAATGAACACAATCGTGTTTTTTGCACAGCAGACTCCCTTGGTTATTAGTGGTTGACCCATTAATAGGTATCTAATTGGAGCTTCACTGTACAACAAACAAGACCTTAATAAACCCCCAACACAAGTCTCTTAAAATAAAGTGCTAAAAAAACAAAACAAAAAAAAGAATATTGACTTAAAATACAGGCCAAATTTTTTCTCCCTTTATCTCTCTCTCTTTGTTTTCTCTTGGTTCATCAGGTTGGGTGATGCTCCACCTCTCTCTTTCTCTCTCTCTTTCTCCCTCTCTCTCCCCCTCTCTCCCTCTCTCTTTCTCCCTCTCCCCCCTCCCTCTCTCTTTCTCCCTCTCTCTTTCTTTCTCTCTCTCCCTTTCTCTCTCTCTCCCCCCTCTCTCTTCCCACTCTCTCTTTCTCCCTCTCTTTCTCCCTCTCTCTCTTTCTCTCTCTCTGTCCCTTACTCTCTCTTTCTCTCTGTCTCCCTCTCTCTTTTTCTCCTTCTCTCTCTTTCTCTTTCTTTCTCCTTCTGTCTCTCTCTCTCTTTCTCTCTCTCCTTCTCTCTCTCACCCTCTCCCTCTTTTTTCTCCCTCTCTCTCTCCCCCCTCTCTCTATTTCTCTCTCTCTCTCCCTCCCTCTCTCTCCCCTCTCTCTCTCTCCCTCTCTCTCTCTCTTTTTCTCTCTCCCTCCCCCTCTCTTTCTCTCTCTCTCTCTCTTTTTCTCCCTCTTTCTCATTCTCTTTCTTTCTCCTTGTCTCTCTCTTTCTTTCTCTCCTTCTCTCTCTCACCCTCTCTCCCTCTTTCTTTCTCCCTCTTACTCTCTCTCTGTCCCTGTCTCTCTCCCTTTCTCTCTCTCCCTCTCTCTCTCTGTCTCCCTCTCTCTTTTTCTCCCTCTCTTTCTTTCTTTCTCCTTCTGTCTCTCTCTCTCTTTCTCTCTCTCCTTCTCTCTCTCGCCCTCTCTCTCTCTTTCTTTCTCCCTGTCTCTCTTTCTCTCTCTCTCTTTCTCCCCCCTCTCTTTCTCTTTCTTTCGCCCTCTCTCTCTCTCTCTCTCTCTCTCTCTCTTTCTCTCTCTCTCTCTGTCCCTCTTTCTATCTCTCTCTCTGTCCCTCTTTCTCTCTCTTTCTCTCGCCCTCTCTCTTTCTTTCTCCCTCTCTCTCTCTTTCTCCCTGTCTCTCTCTTTCTCTCTCTCTCTTTCTCCCCCTCTCTCTCTTTCTCTTTCTTTCTCCCCCTCTCTCTCTTTCTCTTTCTTTCTCCCTCTCTCTCTTTTTCTCTCTCTCTCTCTTTCTTTCTCTCTCTTTCTCTCTCTCTCTTTCTCTCTCTCTCTCTGTCCCTCTTTCTCTCTGTCCCTCTCTCTCTCTCTCTCTTTCTGTCCCTCTTTCTCTCTCTCTCTCTCTCTCTCTCTCTCTCTCTCTCTGTCCCTCTTTCTCTCTCTCTCTCTGTCCCTCTTTCTCTCTCTCTCTCTCTCTCTCTCTCTCTCTCTCTCCCCCCCTCTCTCTGGTTAATGGATAACTGTGCTGGCTGCACTGATGATGAAACGTTGACATTTCACTGCAATTATTCATCCTTGCTTTGTTCCTGAGGCTGGAGTGTTTGCTCTGGGCTGGGCGGAGTTGGAGAAGGGGGTTGTTGGGGTGGTGTGTTGGTGTGTGTTTGGGAGGGGGGGGGTTTATTTCAGGCACTCCCAGGTGCTTGTTGATGGTGTTTACTCAGAGTGGGCTTGTGGGGTTGGTCAGGGGGCTTTAGAGTCTCGGGTGGGCTGTGCTGGGTCAAGGCCCTTAAAACTTGCCTGTGTTAATCTGAGCCAATAAAATAACGCTGCAGCTCATTGGAGGTGTGTTTAAAGCCCTGCAGATGTCTGAGGGCATGTCATTGTTAGACAATCCTGTGTCTAAATTTTCTGAAGACGATTTGCAGATAAGGAGCATGGTTAAAATTATAAGCCGCAATTATAATCCAGTATGAACCTGCAGTGTGTGTAGGGTCCCAATCCAGACTCACAAATACACTTTTTCATAGATACTGATTCTGAGGTTGGACAAGCTTTACAGAACACTGGTAAAAATCCCATTAATCCCCCCTCGGTTTATATCACAATACCTACATTTAGAGTCGGTTATTCATTGTCTAATGAGAAACTGTAGAACAGACTCGGTTTATATCACAATACCTACATTTAGAGTCGGTTATTCATTGTCTAATGAGAAACTGTAGAACAGACTCGGTTTATATCACAATACCTACATTTAGAGTCAACTGATTGCCTGCTTCATCTGTTTAAATTTTGCTTGCTGGCTAAGTTAGCATCATAATCTATACCACTAGCTACTGTAGCATGGCTGAAATTGCTCCATGAGACTTGTGGACATTTTACCTCGTTATAATGCCCTTTATTCCAACATTACAGTTAAAACAGACGGACCAACAACATGTAGCCTCAGTACATCACTTAAGTCAAGTTGCTTTGTGACAGCAATGGACAGAGAGACCAAAGCCCACTCCAATTTCTGCTTGTTACCACTACCCCTTGTTTTTGCCCCTTGGAAATGATTTACAGGGCAGTGGTTGAGATCTTCCTCTGATATGAGACCCTCAAATAAAAGAGCATCACTTCATTAACAGATACTAGGGCTGCTCTGTAGTCTGCAGTGACAGCAGAGGAGGGTAAAGTTCAGCTCCTCACTGTTGGGCTTTAGTTACATTTAGGGATCATAAACCTTCAAAGAGGGGGCAATTATTTATTATCACCCCCCCCTAATTCCTCAGGGATATGAAGCTGAAGTCAGATATTCTCCAGATTCTTGTTCGAATTTTCCTGTTCCACCTTAAATGGAGCAGCAGTTATATTCTGGCACTTCAGGCATCAGAACTGCTGAACTATTTAAGGTGGAATGGGAAAGTTAGCGAGCTAGCTACCGAGACATTAGCTTGCTATTAGTGATTTTTTTATGTTTGTTATGAAGTAAAACAACCAAAATTCACTGAAACCACATTAAACTAGGAAAAAACATATCATAATTTTTTAACAGAGTAAATTGTTAGGAGCGAGGGTTGAAATGGGCCTGGGCGCTTAAACAGCTGAAGCTGGAGAAGAGGCCAAAGCTGATTGTTTGCTGAGGTGGAGTGTTGAGTTAGGTGAAAAACAACAGCACTAAACCACAGCAATACAGCTCAACAGGTAGCGCACGTGTTTGTGTGCCTGAATAAAGACTTCTGAAGCACCTGCGAGTGAAGTGGCTCTCACTGCACTGTGGCTCAGACCTTCACAATCTGCTCTGGTCTTATCAGACGAGGGTGGGGCGCTCCTCTAAAAGCACCTGACTGAAACACTGAAACAGAGAGGATTTAGAGAGGGGGGGGGCAGAGAGAGGGGGGGGCAGACAGAGAGAGAGAGGGAGAAAGAGAGAGAGGTGGAGAGAGAGAGGGAGAGAGAGAGGGGGAGAGAGAGAGAGGGGGAGAGAGAGGGAGGGGGAGAGAGAGAGGCTGTGACAAAGTGACAGGAATATATGGATGTAGGAGTAGAGGAGCTGTTATACGAGTCTGTATTAGTGGTGAATCTCTAGACATAATGGTAAATATTAAACTTTAAATATTTTTCTGGCTGTAAAAATATACATCATCACTGCTGCATCGATACTTTGTACCAGCCCTTTTTGTTTATTCATTCTGTTTTTGTTTTGTTTAGTTTTTTACCTAATTTCTTAATACCACATGCTAGTCTTTATGATGTGTGAACATTTCATGATTGATGAATAGAAATAAGCTAGAATCCTTAGCAGGAAAAGACCTTTTTACATTAATTCTCATTACAATACAAAGTTACAATACAATACACACACACACACACACACACACACACACACAAGTGTGTATATATACACAAATGTTTATACATACATATCTCACCATTGTCAGATCAAAACCTCATATGTCCAAAACAGTAACTTTCCAGGAGAAGGAGAAAACATACTTTACTTATAATGCAAGTCAATGGAACCAGACGTCTTTCCAAGTCATTTTGGGCTGTTTCTTTTGGTCCATTCATCATGAAATTAACGTAAAGAACAACAAGCGTTTTCACATTATGTCAAAAAATGACAAAGATGGAGAATTAACATTTTATTACATAATTTCTTCATATCACCTGCTGCTCTTTACTATGTGTGAACATTTCATGAAGAATTAGTGAATAGAAATGAGGCAGTATCTGTTTGTTTCTTCAAAAAAGCATTAACATTAGAATAAACACAAATAAATGTAACCAATTAAAATGGGGCAGTCATGGGCTAGAGGTTAGGGACCCGGCCCTGTGACCAGAAGGTTGGTGGTTTGATCCCCTGAGCTGACAGTACGCGCCTGAAGTGCCCTTGAGCAAAATGCCTAACCCCCAACTGCTCCCCATGTGTGTGTGCATGTGGTGTTTCACTGCACATATGGGTCAATTGCAGAGGTGAAATAATAAGGGTCACTCAATTTCCAGACGTCCAGTATTTACAATTACCATCCAACACCTACTTCCTCTAATCAATACTTCATCCAATTCATTCAGGTGACTGAATTAAACAAATCATTCGTGAGTGCAGTGAGATGTCAGTGAGACACTGACAGCTATATTTACATTTATCTGTGTTTCTTCTAATCTTATACAATGTTTTACCAGAAACAACACAAGAAAATTGTCCTATGGCTGCCAAAAGTTTTTCCACAGGGCTGTGAATATGTAATCAGTTCAGTTCAGCAGTTTTGTAAGTTTATATTGAGTACTGAGTATTGAGTATTGAGTATTACGGCCAAACGGTCACTGAAATAAAAAGAACAAACATTGAGATTTAAAAAGTCTAATTTTCAACTTCAAAAGAAGGAATGTGTTCAAATCGGTGTGGTTAGTAAAACAAAAGAAACCAAATCTTTACCTGTTCTTATATATTTGTTTTGTGAGGTTCTGGTGATCTGCTCTGACCAAGGCTGTGGCCACACAGCCCCTCAGCACAGGTGGGTTGTATTGTAGCGGGTATTTACTCACGCAGCTGGCAGATGGCTCAATTCATTCAGCTCAGAGATGCTCATTAAACACAGCAGAGGAAATGAATATGAGCAGAATTATGAGTTATGATAAAATCAGCACAGCTTACAGAACAGGGAGCTCACACGATCTGCATGCTTCAGTCTGACCTCTGTTCAACTGTGTTTAGTGGACAGAGAAGAGAAGAGAAGAGAAGAGAAGAGAAGAGAAGAGAAGAGAAGAGAAGAGAAGAGAAGAGAAAACAAGAGAAGAACAGAGAAGAGAAAACAAGAGAAGGGAAGAGAAAACAAGAGAAGATAAAGAGAAGAAAAAACAAGAGAAGAGAAAACAAAAGGAGAAGACAATAGAAAACAAGAGAAGAGAAGAGAACACAAAAGAAGAGAGGAGAGGAGAAGAAAAGAGAAAACAAGAGAAAAGAAAACAAGAGAAGAGAAGAGAGTAGAGAAGAGAAGAAAAGAGAAAACAAGAGAAAAGAAGAGAAGAGAGTAGAGAAGAAAAAACAAGAGAAAAGAAAACAAGAGAAGAGAAGAGAGGAGAAGAGAAGAGAAAAGAAGAAAAGAGAAGAGGAGAGAAAACAAGAGAAGAGAGAAGCTGAGAAGAGAAGAAAAGTGAAGAGAAGAGAAGAGAAAACGAGAAGAGAAGAGAAAACAAGAACAGAGAAGAGAAAACAAGAGAAGGGAAGAGAAAACAAGAGAAGATAAGAAAGAGAAGAGAAAACAAGAGAAGAGAAGAGAAAACAAAAGGAGAAGACAATAGAAAACAAGAGAAGAGAACACAAAAGAAGATGAGAGGAGAAGAAAAGAGAAAACAAGAGAAAAGAAAACAAGAGAAGAGAAAATGAGAAGAGAAGAGAGTAGAGAAGAAAAGAGAAAACAAGAGAAAAGAAGAGAAGAGAGTAGAGAAGAAAAAACAAGAGAAAAGAAAAGAGAAGAGAGGAGAAGAGAAGAGAAAAGAAGAAAAGAGAAGAGGAGAGAAGAGAAAAGAAGAAAAGAGAAGAGGAGAGAAAACAAGAGAAGAGAGAAGCTGAGAAGAGAAGAAAAGAGAAGAGAAAACAAGAGAAGAGAAGAGAAAACAAGAACAGAGAAGAGAAAACAAGAGAAGGGAAGAGAAAACAAGAGAAGATAAGAAAGAGAAGAGAAAACAAGAGAAGAGAAGAGAAAACAAAAGGAGAAGACAATAGAAAACAAGAGAAGAGAAGAGAACACAAAAGAAGAGGAGAGGAGAAGAAAAGAGAAAACAAGAGAAAAGAAAACAAGAGAAGAGAAAATGAGAAGAGAAGAGAGTAGAGAAGAAAAAACAAGAGAAAAGAAAACAAGAGAAGAGAGGAGAAGAGAAGAGAAGAGAAAACAAAAGAAGAGAAGAGAAAACAAGAGAAGAGAAGAAAAGAGAAGAGAAAACAAGAGAAGGGTAGAGAAAACAAAAGAAGAAAAAAGAAGAGAAAACAAGAGAAGATAAGAGAAGAGAAAACAAGAGAAGATAAGAGAAGACAATAGAAAACAAGAGAAGAGAAGAGAAAAGAACACAAAAGAAGAGAAGAGAGGAGAGGAGAACAAAAGAGAAAACAAGAGAAGAGAAAATGAGAAGAGAGTAGAGAAGAAAAAACAAGAGAAAAGAGGAGAGGAGAAGAGAAGAGAAGAGAAAGGAAGAAAAGAGAAGAGGAGAGAAAACAAGAGAAGAGAGAAGCTCAGAAGAGAAGAGAGAAGCTCAGAAGAGAAGAGAAGAGAAGAGAAGAGAAGAGAAGAGAAGAGAAGAGAAGAGAAGAGAAGAGTGACTTTTGCCGTATTTACAATGTTATTTTGCCCGAGCAGAAGTGTAAACTTACCTTACTTTAACCTAAATTTACAGTTGGGTTTAAACTGACATTTCAGTGTTTTTAAAGTATTTTAAAGTGAAGTTGAAAGATTTATATTTGTGAGTATTTTTTCACGTCACTACCGAAACAGAGTTTTAGTCTGTAGGCTGGGCTTATGTTAGCCACGCCCCTGCTGTTTCAGAGCAGGCAGTGAGGCTGCATCCCTGTCCGTCATGGCCACATGGTGAGTAGTTAGATCCCATTGTTTTGAAGTAAATGTGTCTCAAAGTCTGAAAGTCAGTGAGGAACATTAAAAATTGCCATATTTTCTGCAGTTCAGGACTTTTAACGATCTTAATGGAAAAAAAATATGATTTTCGGTGTGAACAGCTGTTCAAAGCTACGTTTGCTGGTCATGAACTGCTGAGTAAATATGTCATTAAGACAGACACTACTGAAACAGTCACTACTGAAACAGTCAATACTGAAACAGTCACTCCTGAAACAGACACTATGGAAACAGTCACTACTGAAACAGACACTACTGAAACAGGCACTTCTGCAACAGACACTACTGACAATTCACTACTGAAAGTCACTGTTGAAACAGACACTACTGACACAGTCACTACTGAAACAGTCACCATTGAAACAGACAATACTGACACAATCACTACTGAAACAAACACTACCGAAACAGACACTACTGAAACAGTCAGTACTGAAACAGTCAATACTGAAACAGACACTACTGACACAGTCACTACTGAAACAGACACTACTGAAACAATCACTCCTGACACAGACCCTACTAAAACAGACACTACTGAAACAGTCACTATTGAAACAGACACTAATGAAACAATCACTCCTGACACAGACCCTACTAAAACAGACCCTACTGAAACAGACACAACTGAAACAGTCAGTACTGAAACAGTCAATAGTGAAACAGACACTACTGACACAGTCACTACTGAAACAGACACTACTAAAACAGTCACTACTGAAACAGACACTACTGAAACAGTCACTACTGAAACATTCACTATCAAAATAGCGATTACTGAAACAGTCACTACTGAAACAGACACTACCGAAACAGTCACTACTGAAACAATGACTCCTGAAACATACACTATGGAAACAGTGACTACTGAAACAGACATTACTGAAACAGATACTACTGAAACAGTCAATAATGAAACAGACACTACTGACACAGTCACTACTGAAACAGACACTTCTGAAACAATCACTCCTGAAACAGACCCTACTGAAACTGTCACTACTGAAACAGTCAAACTGAAACAGACATTACTGACACAATCACTACTGAAACAGACACTACTGAAACACTCACTACTGAAACAGTCAATACTGAAACAGTCACTTCTGCAACAGACACTACTGATAAGTCACTACTGAAAGTAACTGCTGAAACAGACACTACTGACACAGTCACTACGGAAACAGGTAATACTAACACAGCCACTACTGAAACAGACACTACTGAAACAATCACTTCTGACACAGAACCTACTAAAACAGACCCTACTAAAACAGATACTACTGAAACAGACACTACTGAAAAAGACCCTACTGAAACAGACACTACTGAAACAGTCAATACTGAAACAGACACTACTGACACAGTCACTACTGAAACAAACACTACTGAAAAAGACCCTACTGAAACAGTCACTACTGAACCAGTCAATAATGAAACAGACACTACTGACAAAGTCACTACTGAAACAGACACTACTGAAACAATCACTCCTGACACAGACCCTACTAAAACAGACCCTACTAAAACAGACACTACTGAAACAAACACTACTGAAACAGTACTGAAACAGTCAATACTGAAACAGACACTACTGACACAGAAACAGACACTACTAAAACAGTCACTACTGAAACAAACACTACTGAAAAAGACCCTACTGAAACAGTCACTACTGAAACAGTCAATAGTGAAACAAACACTACTGAAACAATCACTCCTGAAACAGACACTAACAAAACAGTCACTACCAAAACAGACACTACTGAAACACTCACTACTGAAACAGTCACTCCTGAAACAGACACTATGGAAACAGTCACTACTGAAACAGACACTACTGAAATAGGCACTTCTGCAACAGACACTACTGACAATTCACTACTGAAAGTCACTGTTGAAACAAACACTACTGACACAGTCACTACTGAAACAGTCACTATTGAAACAGACAATACTGACACAATCACTACTGAAACAAACACTACTGAAACAGACACTACTGAAACAATCACTCCTGACACAGACCCTGCTAAAACAGACACTACTAAAACACACACAACTGAAACAGTTACTACTGAAACAGTCAATACTGAAACAGACACTACTGACACAGTCACTACTGAGACAAACTACTGAAACGGTCAGTACTAAAAAAGTCAATACTGAAACAGACACTACTGATAAAGTCACTACTGAAACAGACACTACTGAAATAATCACTCCTGACACAGACCCTACTAAAACAGACCCTACTGAAACAGACAATACTGAAACAGTCAGTACTGAAACAGTCAATAGCGAAACAGACACTACTGACACAGTCACTACTGAAACAGACACTACTAAAACAGTCACTACTGAAACAGACGCTACTGAAACAGTCACTACTGAAACATTCACTATCAAAAAAGCGACTACTGAAACAGACACTACCGAAACAGTCACTACTGACACAGTCACTACTGAACACACTACTGAAACAATCACTACTGAAACAGACACTACTGAAACAATGACTCCTGAAACATACACTATGGAAACAGTGACTACTGAAACAGACATTACTGAAACAGATACTACTGAAACAGTCAATAATGAAACAGACACTACTGACACAGTCACTACTGAAACAGACACTTCTGAAACAATCACTTCTGAAACAGACCCTACTGAAACAGTCACTACTGAAACAGTCAAACTGAAACAGACACTACTGACACAGTCTCTACTGAAACAGACAATACTAACACAGCCACTACTGAAACAGACACTACTGAAACAATCACTCCTGACACAGAACCTACTAAAACAGACCCTACTAAAACAGACACTACTGAAAAAGACCCTACTGAAACACACACTACTGATACAGTCAATACTGAAACAGACACTACTGACACAGTCACTACTGAAACAAACACTACTGAAAAAGACCCTACTGAAACAGTCACTACTGAACCAGTCAATAATGAAACAGACACTACTGACAAAGTCACTACTGAAACAGACACTACTGAAACAATCACTCCTGACACAGACCCTACTAAAACAGACACTACTGAAACAGTCAAACTGAAACAGACATTACTGACACAATCACTACTGAAACAGACACTACTGACATAGTCACTACTGAAACAGACACTACTGAAACAGTCAGTACTGAAACAGTCAATACTGAAACAGACACTACTGACAGAAACAGACACTACTAAAACAGTCACTACTGAAATAGTCACTACTCAAATGGTCACTACTGAAAGAGTGAATACTGAAACATCCACTACCGAAATATTCACTACTGAAACATTCACTACTGAAATAGTCACTACTGAAACAGACACTACTGAAACATTCACTAACGAAACAGACACTACTGAAACAGTCAGTACTGAAACAGTCAATACTGACACAGTCACTACTGAAACAGTCAGTACTGAAACAGTCAATACTGAAACAGACACTACTGAAACAGAAACAGACACTACTAAAACAGTCACTACTGAAACAGATGCTACTGAAATAGTCACAACTCAAATGGTCACTACTGAAACAATCACTCCTGACACAGACCCTAGTAAAACAGACCCTACTAAAACAGACACTACTGAAACAGACACTACTGAAAAAGACCCTACTGAAACAGACACTACTGAAACAGTCAATACTGAAACAGACACTACTGACACAGTCAGTACTGAAACAGACACTACGGAAACACTCACGACTGAAACAATCACTCCTGACACAGACCCTACTAAAACAGACACTACTGAAACAAACACTACTGAAACAGACACTACTGGTTGGATAGTGTAGTGGTTAACACCTCTGCCTTCTACACTGTAGACTTGGGTTCAATCCCCACCTTGGCAAACACCCTACACTATACCAATAAGAGTCCTTGGGCAAGACTCCTAACACTGCCTTGGCCTACCTATGTAAAATGATCAAATTGTAAGTTGCTCTGGATAAGAGCGTCAGCCAAATGCCGTAAATGTAAATGTAAATGTACTGAAACAGTCAGTACTGAAACAGTCATTACAGAAACAGACACTACTAAAACAGTCACTACTGAAACAGATGCTACTGAAACAGTCTCTACTGAAACAGTCACTACTGAAATAGTCACAACTCAAATGGTCACTACTGAAACAGTCACTACTGAAACATTCACTATCAAAATAGTCACTACTGAAACATTCACTACTGAAATAGTCACTACTGAAACAGTCAGTACTGACACAGTCACTACTGACACAGTCACTACTGAAACAGTCACTACTGAAACAAATGCTACTGAAACAGTCTCTACTGAAACAGTCACTACTGAAATAGTCACTACTCAAATGGTCACTACTGAAACATTCACTATCGAAATAGTCACTACTGAAACATTCACTACTGAAATATTCACTACTGAAACATTCACTACTGAAATATTCACTACTGAAACAGACACTACTGAAACATTCACTACTGAAACAGTTACTAATGACACATTTGGTAAAGTTTGTTAGTTATGATTGTTTTGGAAATGTTTAATCATTAGTGTTAATGAAATAAACATAATTAAGGTATATAGAGTCACTCAGAGCAGAAGGATTTTAGTCTAAAGTCCAAATGTGTTTCAGCCAGTTTGGTCGAATGCTGTTCTCAACCCTTACAAGCTTCATTACATGGAAATAATGCGTTATAGCTGTGTTATAAATGGAACAAATATCTGCCTTAGTTCAAAGCCACTTAATTCATAAATCATCTTATATTATAAGTTGCTTTATGAATACATTATTCCATACTTATGCATGTGCTTATGCAGGTAGCCCTCACATGATGTGTTACTAAACCGCTGAGTCGTTCTGGTCTCTTAGTAACGTATAAGTTGTATATGTGCCTGTATTGGTCCTGGCCCTCCTGTCGTCCGTCTGTTTAGTGGCCTCTTCCCACTCTCTGTGGCTGCGGCTCTTCTTATCAGCTTGTGTCCTTGGCCTCCACACCTGTAGCTCAGGCTTGCAATGCAGCTACTGATTAACCAGCACTTCCTCTGGACCTGCCACACGGACACAGAGCCAGACCAGTCACATACAACCACTGCACTGATAGCTCAGCCAAGTCAAATCACCTTAAATCTAGACAACATTATTACTGTTTCTCATTGTGAGATAGTTGGAAGTATACTGGAAGCTCATTCAGTCTATGTTCATAATTGTCATAATTCATTTTTACAAGACCATTTTCCAGCCGCTCTCAATTTTAAAAAATTGTTTTTGTTACCTTGAAAGAGGAAAGCCACCAATTTCACAAAACAGATGATTCAGAGAATGTTGGTGTGAATGATGTCTTTACAGTGGTGGTGATGGGAACCAGGCGTCGCAATGATTACAACACAGATATAGACATTTTATTTACCATCCAGAACAACCAGAGAACCTACACAAGTCTTCTGAGTTTATATGGAATGTTGATGATGGAAAATAGTGGAAAATCTGGAATAATACGTTTTCTTTGGGGACTATTTTGCCGCACAGTGCCATGCATGTCTCCCTCCACCATGAATGGAGTTTAAGTTCTTTAAACTATCGTAAAACAGCATCTCAGTCATCAGGCAGTGAATTCAGAACCATTTCATGTAGGAACTTTTTGTGAGGAGCTTTAAGAGGGGGATGTCTGGTTCCATTCACCACCACAGTGAACAGTTCTGACTCGGTAAGTTTATCTAGGACAGAGCGTTTCACACCAAACCGCTCAGAACCGATCTGATTACATATTAACGAGTTAATTATGAATGTTAGTGCACATAAAAATTGTGGTGAAAGATGGTTCTGTATACGGTTCTACATAGCACCAAAAAGGGTTCTGCTATAGTTAAAATTTCAAGTTTGTTGGTGCTATATAGAACCATACAAAACACTTTCTCAATCAGTCTGAAGAACCATCTAAATAGAACCGAAGAACCTTTGAAGAGCCAAAAATAGGCTGCTCAGTTTCCATAGAATTGGGAATGAACATTGAGCTTTAACAGTGTTTACATGCTATAGATATCATTCATTTAGATACATTGTCGCTGCACATGAATGTGCTTATTTATGCATTTCATAATTCTGTAATTGTATATGATCCTGCTGCTCTTTAGACGTAGTTGCAGTCCTACATGAGTCCCTATGCATGTATATTTATTCATGGTCCATATCTTATTGCTGAAACTGAATATTACTATTTTTTTACTGGAAATTTAGTACAGCTCTATACTGCCCATTTAATTCTATACTGCCCATTTAACTGTATACTTGTAACGGGGAGCGAGGTTGTGGATGCATGTGCTGAGGTAAGCGATGTTTATTAAGGGCAAATCCAGGGTCATAGTTGCAACGGTCCAGGGTCAAACATGCAACACGGAGAGTACGAGGGACAGACATGATGAAATGAACACTGAATCAAAACACCAAAGACCACAAGAACACAATACATCCAACAATCCAGATAGTTCAGACAAAGACCAGTAACCAGACAGGGGAAAACACAGGGCTTAAATACATAAGGTAAAGGAGGGACAGGTGGAAAACACATGTGGAGACAATGAGGGGCGGAGTAACCAAAACAAGGGGATGGACTAGGAAACCAAAACAAACGTAGATGGAAGATCAAAATGTAAACAAAGCACATGGACCGGACTGGCAGGGGCCAATCATGACAATACTGCACATTTAACTCTATACTGCCCATTTAATTCTACACTGCCCATTTAACTCTATACTGCACATTTAACTCTATACTGCCCATTCAACTCTATACTGCACATTTAACTCTATACTGCCCATTCAACTCTATACTGCCCATTTAACTCTATACTGCCCATTCAACTCTATACTGCCCATTTAACTCTATACTGCACATTCAACTCTATACTGCCCATTTAACTCTATACTGCCCATTTAACTCTATGCTGCACATTCAACTTTATACTGCACATTCAACTCTATACTGCCCATTTAACTCTATACTGCTCATTCAACTCTATACTGCCCATTTAACTCTATACTGCACATTCAGCTCTATGCTGCACATTTAACTCTATGCTGCACATTCAACTTTATACTGCACATTCAACTCTATACTGCCCATTTAACTCTATACTGCTCATTCAACTCTATACTGCCCATTTAACTCTATACTGCACATTCAGCTCTATGCTGCACATTTAACTCTATGCTGCACATTCAACTTTATACTGCACATTCAACTCTATACTGCCCATTTAACTCTATACTGCTCATTCAACTCTATACTGCCCATTTAACTCTATACTGCACAGTTAACTCTACAGCGTTCCATGTGATTAAGGTGAGCAGGTAAAGCAGGTGTTGTAGTGTTTCTTTGGATGGTGTTTTTTGGCTCTGCAGTGACTGAAATTCTTCTTAAAAATATGTTTTCTCTCTTTTTTGGTGGAATGTCACCACAGCAGTGCTGGAATGTGTTGTTTTTGCTGGGTGGAGCTCTCATTCAGTTTCAGCTCTACCTGTTCTGGGTTTCAGGTTGAGGCCCTGGGCCTGACCAATCATTAATGTGGATGGTATGTGACTGCTTTATCAGCTGGCACCGGGCCAACTGAGTGGACTGAGTGGGTGTAATCGGGGCAAAGTGGACACAAACACAGCGACCTCATGACAAAGACTTGGCTAAGAACTGTGCCATCAGTCCAAAAGAGTGCAGCATGACTCATATGCATTTACAGAGAAATAAACCAGCTTTTATCTGCAGGAGATTCACTTCCTTTTCTCACTGGACTGACCAACAGAGTAGCAGCTACTGCCTTTACTAACACAGAAACAGTGAGAGGAAAAGAAAGTTAGAGACAGACGAAGAAAGAAAAAGGAGAAAGACATATGGGAAAAGACTTTTACCACCTCAGCTCGCCAGAAAAAAAAAGAACATGAAAATAGAAAAGCGTCAAAGAAAGAGTTGGAACGAAAGATAAAGACAGAAATAAGGAAAGACAGAGATTACATTAGATTACAAAGACACTTCACCTTAAATGCTTCAGGAATGAACATCAAATGCTTGCCAGAACCCCCAAAATACCACCCAATATCCTCAGATACTCTAACAGATACTATGTTCCAGATTACTCCTCATCGCCCTGAAAATACCCAGAAATACCTCAAAAATACCCCCAATATCCTAAAAACCCCCCAAAGCAATTTCCTAAAATACTCCCCTAACACCCCCCAAAATACCCCCATTCCTAAAACACCCCTGAACTCTTGAACTATCCCCAATATCCTAAAATCCTCCCAGAAAAATGCACCCAGTAGCCCAAAACACACTGATACACTAAAATACACCAATAACACAATACTTCATCAAATCATTGTTTATAATAACAATTGCATACATTTTATGTTTATTATTTACAAATATGTTAAACTCAAATAAATATAAATGCATTAAATATGCCGCAGTTTCTTTGCTGTAAACAATGTTTTTCTTTTTTTATTATTTTCAATTAGAAAGTATGTTCAAACCCTTGCGTATGACTGTATGTCTCACACATTTGCACCTGTTTACAGGCACATTAATCTGCATTTATGTCCCACACATTTAGTTTACAGCATATAACACACGGTGTCATCTTTGTATTTATATGTATTATTTGTTTACTATTTATGTTCTACCCCATAATCATCTATTAGATAATACTTATCAACTCCACACATTTAACTGCAAGCATGCAATAACTAGCACAATGCTAATAAGCTTTTAATACATGTAAGCTTCATTAGCCTCGTAGCTCCAGTGCTAAAACTAAAGAGGCAAACTTCAGAAACCAAAATTGTGCCCCCCCCCCCCAAACTATTGCTTTAACGATTGGGCTCAGAGTCACATGGATTTGGAGAGTGAGTGTGATGAAGCTAGAGGCTCATCACAGTGCTGCTTTTGGAGAGAGGACGTTGCACTAAATTTCAGGTCGATATCTCAGGTTGCCTCTTCCCGTAGACTGTCCATGTTCGATCAGGCCAGGGTAATGAGTTACCTGCCCCGTCTGCCCCGTTACCCCCTCCAGAGGGTTCCTGCAACCCCTTTTATCTCCCAGCCTTCACATGCATGAACAAACTGTTCAGAAACACCCACACCATCCTCTCCCACACAGCTCTGGTCAGCAGTTACGGATGAGCACAGAGGAGTGTGGTTAAAGCTGCAACTATGCAGGATTATCTTATGAAGCAGGCTTAAATATGGCAAGACGACGAGTTTTTCATACCTCGTCGTACGGCTTTACGTATTAACATCACACACAGACTCAAAAAGAAGGTCCGGCTCAATGTTTCAGCCTCAACTAATCTCAGAATCAGCATTATCATATCTGTGTAAGGCGTTGTTTCCTGTCCGGTGTGCTTTAGCAGGCCACAGAGGTCTTTTCCGTTTTTGCCAATTTGGCGAAGGTGCTAATTTGTCTAAGCATGACCCCCTTACCCAGACCATTTGAACAAATAATCAGATAAAAAGAAGCTGTATCTGTATTATTGTTCATAGTAGTGGAGGTTGGCAGTGTGCTCACTGCTAGGCCAGCTGCTTGGCTGAGTGCTGCATGCCAGTCACACCACTGCTGCCAACCATGTCAGTTATGATTGATTACCACAATTTTTTGCAAGCTCACAATTACCTTTCATAATAAGCTTTACTTTTGGGTTTTGCTGGCTTGCCAGCCGCACCAAGACGGAGGGCTATTTTAGTCATGACGCTTCTGGTCCAGCTGAGGTTCTGTCTATTTTGTAAGGTAACTGTGAAATGCTAATCTGGCTAAGTTGTTGAAAGTCCTTTGGCCCACATTAAAGCTGCACTTCGTACATTCAGGAATTTGGAGAACATACAGAATTACAGTTACAGGATGCCATCAACCCAGAGTTCATGCCTAAATTCAAAGGCACCGTGTTTAGTTATTTTGTCTTTTCTGACTCAAATTTTCCAAAAAAGTCTCAGTCCAAAAAATATCTAAAGTCCAGCGTTAAAAAGAAAATAGGTCAGGTCCAAGGCTGGTTGCTGTCCTTGGCCAGGTACAATCTTGTTGAAAACAAATGACAACACAGTACTGTCAGGGGTCAAATTCCACAATCCTGTAACATCTCCATCAGTACACAAATTTAGTAATGAATTCCACATAATAGTGAAGCTGGGTGCTCACCTGATATAATCCGGATGTAGTAAGCTGTTTGGACAAATAGAGATCAGATTTGTCCAGGCTGTGGTCTTCTCTGTGGTTCTTTCAGGACGTGAAAACTGGACAATAAAGAAAATATAAATGCCTTTGAAC
The DNA here is from genome assembly GCF_015220715.1 of Pygocentrus nattereri. Lineage (NCBI taxonomy): Eukaryota > Metazoa > Chordata > Actinopteri > Characiformes > Serrasalmidae > Pygocentrus > Pygocentrus nattereri. Next base: position 25,656,903 of record NC_051217.1, on the reverse strand, counting down.
TTCAGTGTTGAGACATAGAGAAAATGAATGAATGGATCCGCAACTAAATCAAGCCTCAGCTCTCACCCAGAATCCAGAGAACCAAACTGAAGATCTTATGTTGGACATATTCTGAGGAGAACCAGTTCACTGGAAATGACCAGTATGATCAGAAGAGCTGAAGGTAAAAGAGGAGGAGCAACAAGATGGATGGAGACAATCATGGAACATGATGGAATCCATGGAATCATGGAATCATGAACAAGACATTCAGAAGCCTGAAGACCCAAACAGAGGAGAAGATATCCCGGTCACCAGGACTCAGAAATGACTTGATGGCACTTAAATATAGAAATAGAATAACAGTGAATAAATAGAATAATACTGAATATTCCACAGTCAACTGTCAGTGGGATTATAACAAAGTGGAAGCGACTGGGAACAACAGCAACTCAACCACGAAGTGGTCAGCCATGTAAAATGACAGACACTGAGACAGACGCGGACGCTGAGGCTCATAGTGCGCAGAGGTCACCAACTTTCTGCAGAGTCAATAGCAAAAGACCTCCAAACTTCATGTGGCCTTCAGATCAGCTCAAGAACAGCGTAGAGAGCTTCGTGGAATGGGTTTCCATGTCTGAGCAGTTGCATCCAAGCCTTACATCACCAAGCATAATGCAAAGCGTGGAATGCAGTGGTGTAAAGCGCCACCACTGGAATCTAGTGGAGCAATGGAGACGTGTTCTCTGGAGTGATCAATCATGCTTCTCCGTCTGGAAATCCGATGGATGAGTCTGGGTTTGGCAGTTACCAGGAGATGGTACTTGTTTGACTGCATTGTGCCAAGTGCAAAGTTTGGTGGAGGGGGAATTATGGTGTGGGGTTGTTTTTCAGCAGTTGGGCTCAGCCCCTTAGTTCCAGTGAAAGGAACTCTTAAAGCTTCAGCACCAAGAGATTTTGGACAATTTCATGCTCCCAACTTTGTGGGAACAGTTTGGGGACGGCCCCTGCCTGTTCCAACATGACTGCGCACCAGTGTGCAAAACAAGGTCCATAAAGACATGGATGAGCCAGTTTGGTGTGGAAGAACTTGACTGGCCTGTACAGAGTCCTGACCTCAACCCGAATTAGAGCGAAGACTGCGAGCCAGGCCTTCTCATCCAACATCATTGTCTGACCTCACAAATGTGCTTCTGGAAGAATGGCCAAAAATTCCCTTAAACACACTCCTAACCCTTGTGGAAAGCCTTCCCAGAAGAGCTGAAGCTGTTATAGCTGCAACGGGTGGGCCAGCATCATATTAAACCCTATGGATTAAAAATGGGATGTCACTCAAATTCATGTGAATTCATGCATGTGAATCCAGACAACCAATTACTTTTGGCAATATAGTGTATTTCTGAGGAGATTCAATATAAGATCATTAACTCACATACAGAAGGAAAAAGTCAATGGACAATAAGTGGAACAAACTGATTAAAAGCTCCAGAGAAAATGGGCCTCCTAACAACCACCTGGAAGAGCTGGTCAACCCCAAACCTGCCCCCATCAGATAAACAGCACTGAAAGCTGCTTCAGATCTGAAAAGGTGTTTCTGTCCATCTTTCCACTGTGAGAAGAGTACTCAGTGCTGTAGATCTGAAAGGACGTGTAGCTGATCAAGAAGAACCTCACTGAGAAAAAAAGACGGACACTTCAAACATAGAATCTGAAAGATGGACTGAACACCCCAGAGTCCAGACCTCAGCACCGCTGAATGGGTATGATCACTTCAGAAAATCATCAACCAGCTTCTAAGACTGAGCTTTGGAGGTGTGTCTGCAGATTCTTTGAGGAGCTGAAAGTAAGGATCCTGAAAAGAACGGAAGCTGCAATGAAGGTAAAGAGAGACTCACTGACTGACCACAGCTGAGAGGAGATTTAGTCGTCCAGTGCACATATGTGTTTTCTAATGCTAAAGAAGTGAATAACCAGTATTTAGCCTCTTCAACTCCTTGGGACCACCGGTGGCTCCAAAACGCACTTCCTCGTGTTCTTCATAAAGCTCATATGTCATAAGCTGCATTCAGAAGCTGGGCGTCGTATGAGGCTGTAACTCTTCTTTCCAGTCAAATAGATGGTGATGTCATTTTAAACCCTTATAATAAAAGAAGCTGAACTCAGTTTGTTTTTCTACTGAAAGTTGACCCGTTTTTCCCCAAATCTGGGCTATAAACTATAAACAGACGGCGTCTCTTCAGTGATCTGCTCTGTAAACATTACTTTTATAAAATAACACAAAGAGCGTCTGAGATTTTTGGCTTTCAGCAGTAACTTGTAAGCATATAGTGATATGTGTAGATCATAAAACACATGTTCTGTTCATTTGAGGAGCTTTTACAAAAATCAATAAATAAAATAAAAATGTACATTTATTTTAATGCAGTTACTGAATAACTTGCCTTGCAATTTGGTCATGAAATTCAGATGGACATACCAAAATATACCAGTTTGAAAAAAAAGGTTAGGGGAATGAAGTAAAAACAAATTGCCTCCTAAGGGGCATTTTTAAAATTCTGGTGTAAATTGTATTTTGTACTTTAAGAAGTCGCTATTTTATTCTGGAAGAATATTTGTTTGGAGTAGGAGAAAATTCTAGAAGTTAGAATAGTCCCATGGACCCGTTATTGTCCTCGTTGGAAGTGCTGCCTGAACATGTTTACCAGTGAGCAGTGTTTCATACTGCATGTTTTGTTGATGGTTGCGAAAAAATGAATTACTCTTAATTGTATGAAGCCTAAATCCTCCAATGATTGTTCAATGGTGACAGAAAGTCAGGCATGTGTATGTGATGGATCACATGACAGCTCAGGTACAATTAAAATGACTTATTTTTATATGGAAACCTGTTCATCTAAATCAGGGTTTTTCTTTGTCTTCTTTTCTTCAGTAGTATGTGTGAATATGTGTATGGAGGTATGGAATGTGTAGATATTCATATGTGTTCATTGTTTGTACCTGCAACACAAACACCTAAGAGGAAAAATCTAAATTAAGCTGTGAGGCAGCGCTGGACGAAGAACACAGACCGTGCGCTTGAGTTAAAGTAAAATAGGTAAAGGTAAAATATTACTCCAGTAAAAGTAGAAGTTCCTCCCTTTAGACCTCCACTTGAGTAAAAGTACTAAAGTATTTACCTTCAAATGTACTTAAGTATCAAAAAAAGTACTAAAAGATTATATTAAGATTAGATAATTATGGCTCTGATGTCCTGTTATCATTTTTATAACAAGACTCACTTCATGAACTCATTTTAGGGGAAAATCCTCCAGTGTCTCTCTTGGTAAACCAGTCTTTTAATAGAACGTCATTAATTAGCACTGTTGCCAACTTAGCGATTTTGTCGCTAGATTTAGCGACTTTTCAGAGCCTCTAGCGACTTTATTTTTTTTAAAGCGACTAGCGACAAATCTAGCGACTTTTTGTGGTGTTATTGGAGACTTTTGGAGACTGAGATGAACCCTCATGCTCTTCAGTTACTGTGCCCGTCCCACAGCACTCACAGTGCAGTCTCACAGTCAGAGCACTCACCGCTCTACGTCCACACTGCGCATGCGCCGCCGCTGACTGACCCCGCCTCGCCAGAGCGGGATGTACATAGAAATCGAATGTCCTTGGAGACCCTTAACTCAATCCTGTATATCCGATATGGTCTCAGGTTGTCTAGTGAGGCTTGCTATGAGCACAAGCTGCCTGATGATGTTTTGCAGCTTTTTGGCACATCAGCAGCTTATTCATATAAGTCGGCACCCTCAGCTGAACCTGCCATAGAAGACCAAAATGAAGATGACCTACTCTGGGGAAAAAAACTACATAACTCTGCCAAAGTGTCTCTTTTAAGGTCACTTTGCCGTCCCAAGCCCGGATAAAGGAGGAGGGTTGAACGTAGAACAGCAGTTCTGCTAACTGCTACTCTTATGCTAACATTTAACAACACAGCAAAAAACTGATTTATTTCAAAGGCAACAGAAGTTGTTCATTTGTTCTGAGTTCATTTGTAGTTCTAACATATCTCGGGTGTTTTTTTTTTTCTCCCACATCTTATTCCTTTACAGCTTCAAAAACATATTATGCAAATTAGGCGATGGCGTCATTTAGCGACTTCTAGCGACTTTTCAGACAGCCAATAGCGACTTTCCTTACTGAAGAGTTGGCAATACTGTTAATTAGTGACGCTGACATCTATTAAAATGATCATAAGCACAAAACACTGAAGGTAAACAGTTTCCATCTGGGAGAACCGATTTGCTCTGAAATCACTTTTTACACACGAGCAGAGTTTCAGTTTAAGATTTACTTACAACTTAGTTCCAAGTTTAAGTTTAATAAAAACTGGCTTTAAACTCAGGATCACAAATGAGTTTCCTTTACTATGTTGATCTGTAGGTCTCTGTTCATAAACATAAACCAGCCCAAACTAATTTACTATAAAATGAAATGGTGTTTGTATAAATTCAGAAAAAAGCTGCGTCAGTCACGACTGCATATGTGGACATATTTCTATATTGTGCTCTATTTACACAAAGTTAGGTTAGTTCATCATTTATGTTGAGCAGACGCTCCTAACATTTTACGCTGCTGCTCTGACGTTGAACCGTGTGCTGCACTGGGTCGGTATGACCAACAGGTCAAAACAAGCTCTAAACAAAGTGACCGCTGTGCCCTGATTGGTGCTCTTGCTTTGCGCTTCTTTCGTTTTGACGTTTTACTTTTTTATACACACAGAAACCAAAAGGAACGACAGATTTCTCAAAATGTAGTGGGGGGAAAAGTCAGATATTAGACTTTGAAATGTAGTGGAGTGAAAGTAATAAGTCGCCCAGAACGGAGAAACTTCAGTACAGATACACGAAAAAAATACTTAAGTACAGAAACCAATTACATTTATTTAGTTACTTAGTTTCTGTCCACCACTGCTATGAGGGGTAAATGTGTGATAATCCGTGGAATTTTGTCTAATTCTATGCTTAAACACCGGTGGGCCGCCTGGAAAACACTGAGCAAAGTGCCAGTGGACCACCAGCTTTGTCATCAGTGGGCCAATATCGTCCAACTGTCCTCTTACTCTCAGGGAAGGTGACTTTGTTCTATGTGTGTGTTAATGGCAAAAAAAAAAAAAAAGAAGTGACTGTTTTAGAGGTGAAGTTCTAAATATGAGCAGACTGGCTGCCTGGGTGTGGAGCATGTTGCAGTGAGCTGATACGGCATCAAGCTAAAGGCCTTTCATATCAGCTGCATATATATAGCTTTCATATGTAGGTCACACAGGTGAATATGTAAACTCAGCCACACTCAGCAGCAGAGCGAAAGGTATATTCGAGGTTAATCACCATGGAAACCAGCCGTACTGAATATTTCACCATGGATTTTCCCGACGTGTCGCAATCCTCTGTTCTCTGAGCCGGGCTTTGTTTTCTTTGTTCGTTTAGAGATGACGGCGCCACCCTTCACCGCTTTTGGATCTTTTCCACCGTTTATGGCTGCAGGTGTGGCCTGATTACTTCCACATTCAGAAGCTCCTGAACACTGAGAGGAATAATTCACCCAGAAATCGGATTCATGCCTTTTCCCTAAAGTAGCCAAACAGCAACATCCTGGGTATCTGAGGTTAGCCTTGAAGCTAATGTAGCTAACAAATAAATGGAAGATTATTAGCATCATTGGTTAGCGTTACTGCTGCTGAGAGCTGATTGGTTAGAGTTACTGCTACTGAGAGCTGACTGGTTATTGTTACTGCTACTGAGAATTGATTGGTTAGAGTTACTGCTGCTGAGTGCTGATTGGTTAAAGTTACTGCTACTGAGAGCTGACTGGTTATTGTTACTGCTACTGAGAATTGATTGGTTAGAGTTACTGCTGCTGAGTGCTGATTGGTTAGAGTTACTGCTACTGAGAGCTGACTGGTTATTGTTACTGCTACTGAGAGCTGATTGGTTAGAGTTACTGCTGCTGAGTGCTGATTGGTTAGTGTTACTGCTACTGAGAGCTGACTGGTTATTGTTACTGCTACTGAGAGCTGATTGGTTAGAGTTACTGCTACTGAGAGCTGACTGGTTATTGTTACTGCTACTGAGAATTGATTGGTTAGTTTTACTGCCACTGAGTGCTGATTGGTTAGTGTTACTGCGACTGAGTACTGAGAGCTGATTGGTTATTGTTACTGCGACTGAGTGCTGATTGGTTAGTGTTACTGCTACTGGGTGCTAATTGGTTAGCATTACTGCGACTGGGAGCAGATTGGTTAGCGTTACTGTTACTGAGAGCTGACTGGTTATTGTTACGGCTACTGAGAGCTGATTGGTTAGCGTTACTGCTACTGAGCACTGATTGGTTAGTGTTACTGCTACTGAGAGCTGATTGGTCAGCGTTATTGCTACTGAGAACTGATTGGTTAGTGTTACTGCTACTGAGAGCTGACTGGTTATTGTTACTGCTACTGAGAGCTGATTGGTTATTGTTACTGCTACTGAGAGCTGATTGGTTAGCGTTACTGCTACTGAGCACTGATTGGTTAGTGTTACTGCTACTGAGAGCTGATTGGTCAGCGTTATTGCTACTGAGAACTGATTGGTTAGTGTTACTGCTACTGAGAGCTGACTGGTTATTGTTACTGCTACTGAGAGCTGATTGGTTATTGTTACTGCTACTGAGAGCTGATTGGTTAGTGTTACTGCTACTGGGTGCTGATTGGTTAGCGTTACTGCTACTGAGAGCTGATTGGTTAGTGTTACTGCTAATGGGTGCTGATTGGTTAGTTTTACTGCCACTGAGTGCTGATTGGTTAGTGTTACTGCTCCTGAGAGCTGCTTGGTTGGTGATTGGAGCAGCTTATTAGAGATTACTGAACAGCTCCACATAGTTTGAGGCCAGTGTATGATGCTAATTGTTGGGTATAATCTTCCATCTTTTGTTAGCGACATTAGCTTTGTAGGTCCAACGCAAAGCTAAATACTAAACTCAGCCGAGTCGCTGTGATGGGGCTAAAGTGGTTTTGTTCCATCGCTTTAACCTGAACACAGTGAGAAACGAGTGTGAAAAGAATCAAAGATATGGAGATCAGAACAACTGATAGACATCGCAATAGCAGCTAATCTGCCAATGGCGGCCGTTTCACCTTCTCTCAGTCAACATTTGCTCCAGCCTGAGGCCGTGCTGGGTGTTCAGCCAGCGCTTGGTGCTCGTATCTGACTGACCCGCTGCTCTGAGTGTCCTCTATTGTGGCCGAGTGTTGGCCATGGACGATACCTGTTCCAAGTGATGTTTATCTGAGATAGAGCAGTGGAGAGTAAACACTGAGCTGCTTTATTCTGCCCTCACTCTGATGCCAGAGCTCAGCTCTGCGGGTTTGAAGCGGCTGGTGGCTGAAACCGGTTATTTGCCAATAAAGTGGGTTTTTAAGGTTGTCTTTCATCTCACAGGAAATTGCGCAAGTTCAGTGAGGAGGTTAAAGGTACAGCAGGTTCACCGCTGATACCTGTATGAGCAGGTAAAAGCCTGTAAACTGCAGGTGGGGCAGCTTTATGATGTCCGCAGATAAAATTAGAAACTTCTTAACATCCACACAGCTTTCAGCACAAACCACAGCAGCAACAACAGTAACTTGATTAGGACTGTTATTAGCAGTATAAGTAATATACGTATTTTTATTATTAGCACTGTTTAGTATTAGTAATATTAGTAGTAGTAATATTACTTTAAGAAATATAAGTAGAATTATTAGCATTATTAATAGTAGTAGTAGTAGTATTTGTATAAGTAATATAAGTAGTATTATTAGCATTATTATTAGTAGTAGTAGTATTAGTATAATATAAGTAGTATTACTAGCACTATTAGTAGTATTATTATAAGTAATATAAATAGTATTATTAGCAGTATTAGTAGTAGTATTAATATAAATAATATAAGTAGTGCTGTTAATAGTAGTAGTAACAGCATAAGTAATATAAGTAGTATTATTAGCACAATTAGCAGTAATTGTAGTAGTATTAGCATACGCAATATAAGTAGTATTATTTAAACTAATAGTAGCAGTATATTATAAGCAATATAAGTAGTACTAATTGCATTTTTAACAGTAGTAGTAGTGTTAGCATAAGTAATAAAAGTAGTACGATTAGCACTATTAGTAGAATTAGTATAAGTAATAAAAGTAGTATTATTAGCAAGTTTAATAGTAGTATTAGTGTAAGTAATATAAGTAATACTATTAGCACTACTAGTAGTAGTAGTGTATGTAATATAAGTATAACCCCAATTCCAATGAAGTTGGGACATTGTGTAAAACATAAATAAAAAAAAAAGGATGATTTGCAAATTCTTTTCAACCTATATCCAGTTGAATACATTACAAAGAAAGGATATGAAATGTTCAAACTGATAAACTTTATTGTTTTTCATTATTATCCAATGCTTGGCATTGTCTTGCTGAAATAAGCAGGGATGTCCCTGAAAAAGACGTTGCAGGATGGCAGCATATGTTGCTCCAAAACCTGCATGTACCTTTCAGCATTAATGGTGCCTTCACAGATGTGCAAGTTACCCATGCCATGGGCAATAACACCCCCCAGAGATGCTGGCTTTTGAACTTTGCGTTGATAACAATCTGGACAGTCCTTTTCCTCTTTGGCCCGGAGGACACAACGTCCATGATTTCCAAAAACAATTTGAAATGTAGACTCTTCAGACCACAGGACACTTTTCCACTTTGTGTCAGTCCATCTCAGATGAGCTCAAGCCCAGAGAAGCCGGCTGCGTTCCTGGGTGTTGGTGATTTATGGCTTTTGCATTGCATGGCAGAGTTTTAATTTGCACTTGTAGATGGAGCGACGAACTGTGTTCACTGACAGTGGTTTTCTGAAGTTTTCCTGAGCCCATGTGGTAATATCCGTTACAGAATGATGTCAGTTTTTAATGCAGTGCTGCCTGAGGGATCGAAGGTCACAGGCATTCAATGTTGGTTTTCTGCCTTAACATTAAATTAACATTAAGTTGGGACATTCTGTAAAACATAAATAAAACCAGAATACAATTACTTGCAAATCCTTTTCCACCTGTATTCCATTGAATACACTACAAAGACAAGATATTTAATGTTCAAATGGATAAACTTTATTGTTTTTTGCAAATATTCACTCATTTTAAATTTGATGCCCGCAACATGTTCCAAAGAAGTTGGGACAGGGGCAACAAAAGACTGGGAAAGTTGAGGAATGCTCAAAAAACACCTGTTTGGAACATTCCACAGGTGAACGGGTTAATTGGAAACAGGTGAGTGTCATGACTGGGTATAAAGGGAGCATCCCTGAAAGGCTCAGTTGGTCACAAGCAAGGACGGGGCGAGGTTCACCACTTTGTGAACAACTGCGTGAGCAAATAGTCCAACAGTTTAAGAACAACATTTCTCAATGTGCAATTGCAAGGAATTTAGGGATTTCATCATCTACAGTCCATAATATCATCAAAAGATTCAGAGAATCTGGAGAAAACTCTGCAAGTAAGCGGCAAGGCAGAAAACCAACATTGAATACCCGTGACCTTTGACCTTTGATGGACTGACGCAAAGTGGAAAAGTGTCCTGTGGTCTGACGAGTCCACATTTCAAATTGTTTTTGGAAATCATGGATGTCGCGTCCACCAGGCCAAAGAGGAAGAGTACTGTCCGGACGGATTGTCCGGACTAGCTTCGTAGTAAAAGAGTGTGGGTATTAGACTGGCCTGCATTAGTGTGGCGCATTATGAAGCGCAAAATACAACAACGGAGACCCCGGACTGTTGAGCAACTGAAGTTGTACATCAAGCAAGAATGGGAAAGAATTCCACCTACAAAGCTTCAACAATTAGTGTCCTCAGTTCCCAAACGCTTATTGAGTGTTGTTAAAAGGAAAGGTGATGTAACACAGTGGTAAACATGCCCCTGTCCCAACTTCTTTGGAATGGGTTGCAGGCATCAAATTCAAAATTAGTGAATATTTGCAAAGAACAATAAAGTTTATCTGTTTGGACATTAAATATCTTGTCATTGTAGTGTATTCAATTGAGTATAGGTTGAAAAGGCTTTGCAAATCATCGTATTCTGTTTTTATTCTGTTTCTATGTTTTACACAACGTCCCAACTTCATTGGAATTGGGGTTGGAGTAGTAATATGAGTAATATAAATAGTATTAGCAGCAATATTAGAAGTAGCATTAGTAAAGTAATATAAGTAGTATTATTAGCATTATTAGTAGTAGTGTGGTACTATGTAGTAGTTGTGTAAGTATTATTAGCGGTAATATTAGTATTATCAGCAATAGTATTAGTAATTGTGTCAGAATTATTACCAGTAGTATTAGTAGGAGTCTTTTAAAGATAACAAAAAAGAATAGTAGTAATAAGAACTTACTTTAAATAATTCAATTTAATTAATAAGAACAAGACGATTTAAAGATATACGTTTATTAGTAGTAGTTGTAGTATTAGTATTAGAAATAATATTAATAGTGTTATTGTTAGCATTAGCATACATATTGTTGTTATTATTAGCAGTAGCATCTTAATTATTATTATTACTATTGTTGTTATGTAGTATTAATAATAGTTTTTTTGCAATAGCATTAAAAATAGTATTATTAACAATAGTATTAATGTTATTATTAGTAGTATTTGTATTATTATTGTTAATAGTATAATAGTATAATAACAGTTTTATTAGCAGTATCATTGGAAATAGCATTATTAACCATAGTATTAGTATGCTTAGTAGTATTTAAAAGATGATGAACAATAGCAATAATAATAAAAGTTATATACTTAAAGTTATATACTTTTCTTCCTATTTTTATTATTAGTAATAGTGTTAGTTATAGACTTCTGCTTTTGTTATTGTTCTGTTTCTTTCTGATGATGATGATGATGATTATTATTATTATTATTATTATTATTATTGTGGTGTTGATGTATACAAAATAAATATTAAAATAATCCAAATAAGAGAAAAAATAAAGGTAATTGAACCATCACTGTTCTGGATTAAGATTAACTAATGACAAAACTCTCCTGATCCTTAATGATTTACCGTCTAATTAATAATTAACGCACACACATAAATGAGTTGCTGATTAATAATCAGTATTTATGTGGTTACAGTGCTGTGTAGAGGTTAAAATGATGTCGTTTATCGTTTAAAAACACAAACAAACAAAACAAAACCCTCAAAATCCTTGATTTAATCTCCAGGTTCCCGGATGTAACCGCGCGGGAACAAGCGGCGATCATAAATGTGATGTCACTGCTCACGCATCGCGTTTATATAGGCAAATCGGAGCACGTGCTCCTGTGAGGAGGATGTGGATCATAAACATTTCATTTTCCTCAGATACACAATCAGCGGAGCGCCGAACAGGAATAACCGATATTTCAGTTTATTATACATTTATAAATGTATGAAGCCGCTTATTTATGCATTTCTCTCTCTCTCTCTCTCTCTCGCTCTCTCTCTCTCTCTCTCTCTCTCTCTCTCTCTCTCTGTATCCTGGAGAGCCGGTGTAGTTCCTGACTCACCCATAACTGCCTTCTTAAGGATTCCACACAAACACCATTAAAGGACTTGTTTTTTCTGTTTAACCCTTCAGTGTCTTTATTCTGAAACGTTGGATATCATGTGGTCTGAGACAAAAAGTGAGTTTTTATCACTTTTAAAGTTAAATTCTTTAGAATTAAAGTCTGTAAGTCGCTTTTTTGGGTTACTGACGTTGTGCATTTTTTGTAAAAAAAAATAATTATAAAAAAATATAATAAATGCACATATGTCAAATTATTTAATGAAACCTTTTTTCTGTGAAATAATTTTTTACTATAAAATTCATTTTAATCTCTTTTTGTTTCCAGAAGTCTATAGTTTCCAGAGGTCTGCTGGTGTAGCCATCCAGCCATTATATAGATTAAGTGAACTATCAAAAAAGGTAATTTAGTCATAAAATTCTAAATAAAATAATTTGCTCTGATTTTATGTTAAAGTTTAAAATAAAAAAAAACATGCTATAAAACTTTAAAAGTGCTTAACTCACTGAAGAACATTTGTCTGCACGTTCTTACTTACCTCAGGAGAACCATAAAAATGTGGAATTATTATAATTATGTTTGTTTATTTATTTGAAAAAATTTACATTTACATAATTTAACAGACGCTCTTATTCAAAGTCTAAACTCAAGGTGAAGGACAAGGTTTCTAATCTGAAATTAGTCTGAAAAGTCAGGTGGCGCAACCAGATCAGAACAGTTTAATAAAAAAAATGGTTCTTTAAGGGTTCTTAAGTATAGAGAATTGTTCTTTATAGAACCATGAACTCTCAAAGAAGTGTTTTCCTGATTAAAGTGTTCTTTGAATTGTTACAAGGTTCTTCAGATTGATAGAGAAGCGTGTTTCAAATGGTTCGACATAAAACCTTTTTGAAAAGGGTTCTATATAGCACCAAAAAAGGATCCTTCTGTTGTTACAGCCAAGACATCATAGCAATAGAAGAACACTTTTTTGGTGCTATATAGAACCCTATTCTGTATAGACCTATCTGCAGTACATTCTCCACCAATCTTGAGAGCCATCATTTTTGTGTAACTAAAAACTTTTATAATATTCAGTATATTTAAGAAATAAAATGCGCAGAGATAAAAATGCATAGATAGATAGATAGATAGATGCATGAAACTCTGCAGAGAACCTGAGAACTTTGATAACATGTTCTTACCATCAATATGTTCTCAGTGCTTTTATGTTCTAGTGTGATTTTATGCTATAAAAACATTAAACATGGATAAAAGTGTTTGAGTATCTTACCAAACTGCACACTACAAGCAGTGGTGTATCTAAAACCATGACCACTTGCATAGTTAAAATAATTTAACCGTTCTTTGACGTAACAGAGAATGTTAAACAGGGTTTTAAAGTCGGTTCTATAAAGCAGTAAAAGGGTTCTAGCACTGTTGCACTCTTAGCAAGTTCTGTAAAGTACCAAATAAGGTTCTGTGACACTTCTAAGCTCTTTCAAGGTTCTGTGATAGCAATCGTAGTGAAAGAACCGTTTACGATGCACAGCACCATTTATGCTTTCAATTGGTTCCTGGAGTTATCATGATATATTCTCTTAAAAAAGATGGTTCTTCAAGGGTTCTTAAGTAAAGAGAATGGTTCTATATAGAACCATGAACACTCAGAGAACCATTTCATGGTTCTTTGCATGGCAAAAATGTTATTCAGATTGATGGAGAATGTGTTGTATATGGTTCTATATAGAATGGTTCTGTATAGCACCAAAAAGTGTTCTGCTATTGAGATATCAAGCTTGCACACAACAGAAGAACCCATTTCGGTGCTGTATAGGACCAGCATATTCTCCATCAATCAGAAGAGCCATGTCACCACGCAGAGAACCATTTAAGCATGAAATAGTTCTATATGGAGCTCATGGTTCTAGATAGAAGCATTCTCTTTACTAGGGAACCCTTGAAGAACCAAATAGAATTGAATTTAATTTAATTATTTACATCTTATTCTTCAGATTCATGTTGAAAGAACATACAGACCAAAGAACACTCAACATTTCACACATAGACTTTAATAGATTAACTGTGGATCAATTACATTCTTTTAAAAAGGGTGGTTCTTCAAGGGCTCTTTAGTAAAAGCAATGATTCCCTATAGAACCATGACCATTCCAAGAACCCTTTACATACTTACATGGTTCTTTGCAAGGTGAAATGTTCCTGCAGACTGATGGAGAACACATTGTTTATGGTTCTATATAGCACCAAAAAGGGTTCTCCGGTTGTCACAAGCTTGTAACAACCTGTAGCAGAACCTTTTCAGCTGCTATGTAGAACCATTTTCAAAAAGGTTCTATATAGAACCATGCCCAGCACATTCAATCTTAAGTACCGTGTCACTGTGCCAAAAAAATCAACATGCATATGGTTCCTTAAGTGTTCAAGGTTCTATGTAGAACCGTTGTCTTTACTAAAGAACTTTGAAGAACGTGGTCATTAGGGAAACAGTGCAGTAGCGCTAAGTGCAGCTGCAGAGCGAATGTGGTGCTTTGGCGGCCTCTGCTGGTGAAAGAGCAGAACGCCACCGCCTCGCTTTTCTAATGTTTGTTAAATGTGAAATTACGAGCATCTTATAAACTGTATTTGCCCATTGGTGCAGCCAGAAACTATTTGCTGATACCAGATATATATATATATGTATGTGTGTGTGTATATGTAAATGGACTAAGTTAGTTTCTGCTGATCTCATTTACAGCATTTGGCTGACGCTCTTATCCAGAGCGACTTACAATTTGATCATTTTACATAGGTAGGCCAAGGCAGTGTTAGGAGTCTTGCCCAAGGACTCTTATTGGTATAGTGTAGGGTGATTGCCTAGGTGGGGATTGAACCCCAGTCTACAGTGTAGAAGGCAGAGGTGTTAACCACTACACTGTCCAACCACTGCTCATTATGGTTTAGCTGGTCACCCCAGCATGATCATACCCCAGCATACCAGTACCCAAAACACAACACATGCTGTTTTTCGCTGGTGACCAGCAACGCTGGGCTATGTTGGTTGTTCTTACAGGGCATCCAAAAGAGACCTTAGGGGGTCCAGTTTCCTGAGCTTTCACCAAACACCCCTGCTCTGCTGGATTACCTGGATCAGGTGAGCTGGACTGACCCAAAAATGATTCATATGTCAGCAACTCTTTTTTAATGTTAGCACAACGTCGTAATAAAGAGCATAACTTGCTTATGTGTGGATATTAATATACACGTGTCATGAATACAAAATTGGACGTGTGCCAGTGTGGCTCAATAGGGGGCGCGATTGGCTTGGTCAGTTTGCTTATTTTTAATCGTAAAAACTCATTTGTACACGTAACGAATGCCAAATATATCAGTTTCCATTCATTAATGCCCTCAGCCGAACATGAGATATAGTAAATGTGTCTTAGTATTACAATTTATAAGTCTTTTTTAATTAAATGAATAATTAAACGAGAAAATAAAAGTAATGAAACACAAATACACGTAAGAGTTCAGTTAGATTTTCTTTTAAAATGTTTATGCATTATTTTAGAATATTTCCTCTGTCGTTTTTTAGTATTTTTAAACATTTTAAATGTTTATTTATTAAAGTCATCCAACGTGAATGCCTGACGTCACCCGCGCCGCTCTCACCTGATTGGTGTTTTTTTTTTTAGTTCGGTCACATGATCCGCTGTGAGAGCGGAGCGGAGCGGACGGGCTGCTGCGGCGGGACTGAGAAGCGCGTTTTGTTTAGTTTAATTTCATCTTCAGCTTCTTTTGATCTCTGATTTTATTCTCAATCGCTTTAAACAGTCTTTCTCTTCACCAGACAGGCCGGACAGCTGTGGTTGTGAGTACGGGTGAGCTGTAAATGACTCTACGTTTCCTGTAGACTGGCTGTATGTGAGTGTGGGCGCTCAGTGTTTGTGTAGATTCTGCGCTTTCATGTTTCACAGCTGCGCAATTACGGCGTGAAATCTTCACCAAAAGTGGCTCAGAGTGAGGTTAACTGAGACAAAACAGGCTGTGGGACTGTTCGTTCTCCATAGAGTCCATAGATATTATAGCTTTCACTAACACAACCCTCTGGACTGCTGTTCTAATCCCAGATTAGGTGAAAAACAGGCCTAAAAGTAGTTTTTTTGCGCTAGATGAAAAGCGGCATTACGATTTAATCCAAGACTAGGCTTAATCCATGTGTTAACACGTGTTTTTTAAGATGTAGTGGTTAATATATGCTATGATTTATTGTTCAGGCCCCAATACTAATAGAACTAATAGTCACGTGACCTCATTGTTTTCTAGAGATTAAATTAATCAGAGAGTTTTGTTTCTGCTGTCACTACACAGGCATGGTGTGTTTTTACTGAGCAGCATATTACTCACTCATAGCAGAATAGCAGAAGTTTCTCTTCATTAAGGCTGGGCGATACGGTAGAATACACGACATCATGATACTTGACATTTTCGTGATAACATGATTTTTAGTTTTTGTAGCTGCCAGTAAAAACAGCACTGCTGCATTAAAAAAAGACTGAAAAACGTTCACAGTCTCTAAAAATGAACTACTTAAGAAGAAGCAAACAATAAAAATCAAACAACTGATTTAAAAAATGTATTAAATAGATGATGTCATGTTCCAAGAGGCAGTTTCAGTAGCTGAGGATCGGAACGTCAAGGCCGCCGCCCGATCCACATTGCATCGGACCCCTATAAGCGCCTCTCCCATGGGTGGTGGCTCCATGGTGGCGGTCCCATGTAGCTATTTTGGGCTGAGCCCAGCCAGGACCCATGGGTAAAGGCCCGGCCACCAGGCGCTCGCCAAGGAGCCCCTCCTCCAGGCCTGGCTCCAGGGTGAGGCCGCGGTAACCCTAATCCGGACAAGGGAAACTGGGTCCTGGTCTTTTTCATCATACCGAGGGAAGCCGGTGACATCGAGTCCAAGTGGGCCCTGTTCCGTGCCTCCGATGCAGCGGATCTGAGCTGTGGCAGAAAAACGTATTGTGTTGTAATTTATTGCAATACCTATAAAAAAGCGCTACATTGACCACCTCTAGATATGGGCTATTGTCCAATCAGCTGCCTGTTACTATGCAGTTATTATACAGTCTCTCTGTAATTGGTCTAAATTAAGTCTTTTATTAAAAATTAATAATGCAGTTGTTTGTTTATAGTGTTGCTGATCATACAAATCAAACACTCGAAATTTATCATATATCGTTCGTCCCTCCTTCAGGACAATGTGCTGTAGATGGTCCCAGAAGCACTGGTTTGGTGTTTGTATGCTTGTTTGAGGCGCCATCGTGCAGAACAGAGACTCGGGTGGCTCAGCCCAGCCCAGCCCAGCCCAGCCCAGCCTAGCCTAGCCTGTGGTTTTCACACATCAGCCTGTGTTTGTGTTATGTTTAGCCTTTGTTCGGGCCTCCTAGTGGCCACTTCCACTGGAAAAATGAAAATCGACTCCATATTTTTACTAATATATTCAAACACATGAAGAATTGTTTAGAATCTAAACAGTTTTATGTAAAATGGTACCATTTTGTTGAAAATGTTCAGATGTTAGGCTGCAGGGCCTCCACAGCACGATGAAGTTGCGTGTTAAGACTGAACCACAGTTTCATGCCTGCTTCTGTTCAGCAAAGCCTGTCTAAGTAGATTAAACTCACTGGATGTGGATTATGATAAATGCAGAATGTTGTGAATAGATGTTTCATCTGCTGTTAGAAAACAAAGTTAATATATATATTTTTTTTTTGTTAGTTTTTTTTTCCTCTGAATTCCTGATCCACGTGATTAGACGATCTTTCCTGTAAGAAAAGCCTCCCCGGTTTTGGCTGTGATCTTGCTGCATGGATCTGGTGTTTGTGGTCTGGATGTTTAGCTGTTGAATCGGATTGAGCAGCCAGTCTGTGTCACGCAGCTGCGTTCGGGACGAAACGTCAGAAAGCAGAATGATTGTCACGTTACGGTGAAGAAACCTGACCACTGCTTTTTTATGACTCATGACTTTATGACTCAACTCAGTTGCATTCATTTCCCTTATCTTTCTCCTTATGGCTCCAAATTCGCTTCCTCTTTGTTCCTCTGGTACTGTTTGTGTCTGAATACTGACGACCAGCGCTTTCTGCTTCATCAGCTAACCATAGAAATGCACCCTGCATTCAGGAGGAACAGTGGCGTAGAGTGGACACACACACCCACCCACACACACCCCCCAATCAGGCATAACATTCTGACCACTTCCTCATTTCTACACTCACTGTCCATTTTATCAGCTCCACTTACTGTATAGGAGCACTTTGTAGTTCTACAGTTACAGACTGTAGTCCATCTGTTTCTCTGATACTTTGTTACCCTGTTCTTCAGTGGTCAGGACCCCCATGGACCCTCAGAGAGCAGGTACTATTTGGGTGATGGGTCATCCTCAGCACTGCAGTAACACTGACGTGGTGGTGGTGTGTTAAGTGTCTCTTTTGCTGGTCTGAGTGGATCGGACACAGCAGCGCTGCTGGAGTTTTTAAACACCTCAGTGTCGCTGCTGGACTGAGTATAGTCCACCAACCAAAAATATCCAGGACTGGAGGATGACCAACACAACTGTGCAGCAGCAGATGAGCTGTCGTCTCTGACCTTACATCTACAAGGTGGACCGACAAGGTAGGAGTGTCTAATAGAGTGGACCGTGAGCGGACACAGTGTTTAAAAACTCCAGCAGCGTTGCTGTGTCTGATCCACTCAGACCAGCACAACACACTGACACACCACCACCATGTCCGTGTTACTGTAGGGCTGAGAATGATCCACCACCCAAATAGTACCTGCTCTGTGAGGCTTTTGCTGCTACTGATTGGTGAACCCATCTACAGGCAGCTCACATGATCTGTGCAGTCAGGCTGAATTTTCTCCATTCGAAGCTCGTTAAGACAAAAAAAAATTTCTATAATGAAAATTGCAGCTCTTGCGATTTAAAAGCGATTAATCTTTCAGCGTTGAGACGATGCAGTTTTGTGTTTGATGCAGTTGTGAAATTTGTGAATTGTTACCTGGTTTTAATATGAATGTTTCCAAATGTGAATGAACATTTTGTTTTCTTCCTGGTCAAGTTTAGGTTTCCTCTTCCAGATGTGTTGAGAAACTTCACAAGAATGAACCGAATGTCTGATATTCCGTATGAAAAGGTACCAGCTTGAATCTTATTATCTTTAGTTTCTTAAATTTTTCTTCCTGAATTAATTTTGTGGTTTATTTTCCCTCCAGATGGCGGATGTGGAGAGTAGTAACGTGGAGTCTCACCTGAAACCTCAGAAGGTACCAAGTCAAACAGATTCTCTGTCATGTAAATTAATAGTGGACATAGGGAACAGGGAACATAACTGAACCATAATCCACTGAAACGATTTGTTCTAAGCTGTACTGGTTCCACACACCCCGCCTCGCCTCCAGGATTTTATTCTACTGTTCTGTTTTAAAACATTCGGTTATGAAAAGATACAACTTTTCACCTGGAAAAGCTGATTTAAGCTTCACAATCAGACCTTAGAACCACTGCTGGAGCTTTGAGTGAACATTTATACTGTTTGTACCTTGATGAACGAGAACGGTACCTGCACAGAACCGTCATTTCTAACAGTGTCAATGGAAGTTGGGCATGTATAAGGACATGCATAGTGCTTTTAATCTGGGCAGTAAGTGTTCATTTATTCAAAAGCACTAATATCAGGTTCAGTATAATTTAATATTGATACAATAAGCAGTGATTTTATGCGTCACTGGCTGTTTACAAGCAAAGATTTCCTCCGATCTGATTCTCCTGGCTTCAGTAGAAGAACAATTTCTCTGTGCAAATGGTTCTTTGACAGTCCAGGATTCTATATAGAACCATTGCGTCTACTAAAGAACCCTTGAAGAACCGGCTTTTTCAGGGTGTTTTTACGAGCATTAAAACACTTTTTTTTAAAAACAATGAGCTTGTGTGCCTAGGCATTACATGGTGTCCAGTGTCTGGTCTGGCAGGAGGTCTAGGGAGAGAGACCCTAAACCGGGTCATAACAAGAATATGAGAGTGGGCTCTCTCCCCAGACCTCCTGACATACAGCTACGCTAACTCCAGACCAGGCTCCGCACACCATGTGAACCAGAAAATGACCGGTTTATTCTCTTCAAAAGCTCAAACAAGTGGAGGTGATGGCTTCAGGGACGAGCACTCGCCAAAATAACAAGCTCCTATGACACACAGCTCCTAACTCCCCACCTCAAACAGGAGGAAAAGGTGTCCAAAACACAGCAGCACCGTCCCCTGCTTCTCCAGCGCTCACTAACTTTCAAAAATCTAACAAAGCTTTTACAAACTTCACACTCAAAGTGAAGTGAAGTGAAGGGTGCTGGGTTGGTCTGAAACGAAGAGCCCTGAACGTCTCGCATATACTGTGTCTTGTACTGCCAGGCACCCCGAGTGGCCAATCATAGACCTGCACATCATACAACAAGAGGGAAAACACAGAAAAAGACACGGAAAAGTAACTACAGTCGTAACACAGTGGTTTAGCTGAAACACTACTCAGCACTTAGGAGCTGTTAGTTCAGCTCTGGGAATCCATGTGTGAGAAAGTTCAGTGCTTAAGTGTCTAATAACGTCATTTACAGGCTCGTTACTCGTAATATTCGACGTATTGGGGAACCTTCATGCTGAGGTTTGTTCCAGGATCCTCCCCCACCTCCCTCTGCCTGCTACATCATCGCCATTCAGTGTTTCAGGACCTTTGTTTACAAATAAAGCCCTGATGATATACAGATTTTAAAATCTATAAAAACAGGCAGTCGTATAGGCACTTAAGCTCATCGCTTAAAACCACTTAGCTGGGCAAAAAGTGTTTTAATGCTCGTAAAAGCACCGCTAAAAAGCTGGTTCTTCAAGGGTTCTTTAGTAGACACATTAGTTCTATATAGTGGCTAATCATAGACTTGCACATCTTAAAAAAAAAAAAAAAAACAAGGCGGGGGGGGGGACACAAAGTGGCAGAAAAGTAACTACGACCGTGTGGCTCCGGTTTATTAGTGTCACTGACGTCTTATGAAGGACGGTCAGTCGGAAGTTTCACAGTTGCGAGTGATAAACAGCGTCAGTGAGTTAAACTTCTCCACATCGTGTTACATAATTATATATATATTTTATATCTTTATATCTACTGTTTGTAAGCAGTGTTGTGAGTTCTCTTGATGTATCCCTACAATTCAGTAAACGAGTGTATTCACTCTGTAAACAAGGTAACTAAGCCCGGTCTAATACGTGTTCCTCATGATCTGTGTGACGTGGTCTGTCCAGTATTACAGGTGTTTGCTGATCGTTACCTGTCTCTCCACGGTGCTGCTGGTGCTGTTTGTCCTTCAAACTCTCCTGGTTCCCACTGCTACCTCCTCATCCGGGCTGAAGGTGCACCTGTCCATCAGAGACACCTGCACTGACCCCTGCAGGTGAGAGACAAACATGAAACTTTCATTTTTCTTTCCACAGTTGCAAACCAGTCACCCTAATCCTAATAGAAGCGGGGACGTGCCAACTGTGCTACAGGTTTATTGTAGCGTTGGTTGTGGTCCATCAGGTAGTTTGGATGTTATAGAACAAAATCAAGTGTTTGTTTAAAAAGTGTTTGTCTAAAGCCTTACAAAATACAAATTTCCTCGAAGTTGTTCTGTTTGGGGCTGTAATGTCGTACATGAAGCCAGAGTCGGTTGTGAAACCGACGTACACAAAAGCTCCTGCTGGTGTGGGTTTATGTGGGTTTAATGTTTTGTAGTGCTGCACAAAATGCTGCTTGAGTGCACATAGCACTCTAGGAATTATTTTTAATAGTGTAAATTTTTTTTTTTTTTTTTTAATCAAAATTTTATGCAAGTGTGGGGAGCCACTTTCATATGTGGTTCTAGATCGGATACATATCCGATTCATGACCATGTGACCTTAATGTGACCTTAATGTGACAATTTTATCCGTCATTCAGCATTACCATGGCAACAGCACTGAACAGACGTTAAAGCCTGTAAACAGTGGAAAAGCAGCTCATCTCACCTTTTTCTCCTTCGTCTGGCTCTAATAATGAAGCTGAGAGCTGATCAGAGTTAATGATCATCTCAGTGAAGCTCGTTCTGCTCATTAGTTTGTGCTGATGATGCAGTGATTCAGTCACGTGACGTTACTGAGCAGGACGAGTTCATGAGGGTCATTTCAGGACGCCGGTTCATCACATTAATGACACATTGGAATCGTTGACCTAAACGAGTCTGAACCATCAAGTCAGAGAGATTGGATTTGAGCAAAAAATCTGATGTGAGCGATGAGGTTGTGTGAATGAGGCCTTAATGAAGAGAGAATTCCAATTACCTTATTCCAAAATATGGGCAATACCACAATGTATGCATGAATATACTAAAATATTATTATTATTATTATTATTATTATTATTATTACAGAATGTGCAGTGAATCCCATCAAATGTCTTGCGAAGATTATACATTTTGACCCATTTTTAAGTGTACAGACTTCATAAAATTCTTTTTACATCTGCATTCTTAAAGATGGTTCTTCAAACGTTCTTTAGCAAAGACAAGGGTTCTATGTAGAACCATGAACACTGAAAGAGCCCTTTGCATGATTAAAGGCTTCTTCAGATTGATGGAGAATGTGCTGTAGACAGTTCTATATAGAACCTTTTGGAAAGCCAGAAGGGTTCTACTATTGTAATTGTAATCTACTATGGTATTGTTCTACCATCTGATTACACGGAGGGGTCTTGGAGTGGTCATAGTTCTATATACAACAATTTTCTTTACATGAAGAACTATATTTAACTCCATATTTAGCTCTAACTCTTTTCCTAACACCAAAACTGCATGCTCTAAAGCAGTATAGGGGAATGTAGTAATGCATATTGTTTTTCATATTTTCTCTGATAAGTGTTTTACATTCCAGAGAGCTCTAATTCTAATATGGGTGTGTCTTTACACCATGTCTAATTTTGGTTCTTATCAGTTGTTTCAGTTGGAGACAGTAAATGCGGCACTCTGTGGAGGGAGGGGTCAGCTTGTACTATCACTTTCACTGTTTTTACATGCTGTACTGAAGTCGGTCCCCTAAAGGGGAGTTCGTTATTATCAAATATGTCTGCATCATAAAGCAGAAGATGTAAACAGAGCGCTTCTGAGGGGTTTAGTGTGTAACGCTCTGTTCTAGACAAACCTACAGAGTCAGAACCGTTCACAGTGGTGGTGAAAGGAACCAGACGTCCCCCTCTAAAAGCTTCTCACAGAAAGTTCTTAGATGAAATGGTTCTGAATTCACTGCCTGATGACTGAGACGCTGTTTTATGATAGTTTAGAGAACTTCAACTCCATTCATGGTGGAGGGAGACCTGCAGGGCGCTGTGCGGCAAAATAGACCCAAAAGAAAACATTATTCCAGATTTTCCACTATTTTCCATCATCAACATTACATATACACTCAGAAGACTCATGTAGGTTCTCTGATGGTTCTGGATGGTAAATAAAATGTCTATATCTGTGTTGTAGTCATGGCGATGCCTGGTTTCCATCACCACCACTATAAAGATGTCTGGGCCATTTCACTCCAAACCGCTCTGATTATTAGGGATTATTGGGGAAATCAGTAGAATTCCCTCTTTAGGAAATCTCCACTCTTCTGTTTTTTATGAGTAAAGTGTGCTGGGAGGATTCTGGAGAGCTGGTGCGCCACAGAGGCTTCTCAGCTGCTTTAACCAGCTGCAGTTTTGAAAAACTCCTACTTCTACTTTTCTGTGTGCAGAATGAGGTTTGATGTACTGTTCCCATGAAAGTATCTCTGCTTCACCTGTGCTGTTTTTGCAGAATAGTGTTGGTGGAGAGCATTCCGGAGGGTTTGGAGTTTAACTCCTCTGCCACCCATCCCTCCATCTATCAGACCTGGCTCAACCTCATCTCAGACGCTCAGAGCAGCCTGGACATCGCCTCCTTCTACTGGACTCTAACCAACAAGGACACAGGCACGCATGAGCCCACAGCCGATCAGGTGAGAGGGTGTACACATAACAGAATGGACTATGACCATCAGTTTGATGCGTATTAGGGATGCATCAGTAACGATGTTGGTATCGAATGCTGTGCTTGTTTACTTCACCTCATAGAAATTCACAATACCAGCTGATAAGCCCTGTGTAGCTGCAGCACTAATGAACAAATAAATGAGGGAGGATCTGACCACTCAGAGAGGAGTTACTGACTCACTTTAGGCATTCTGCCGAGGCAGATTCCCACCAGGAACACGCTGTGAGATTTTAGTCGGTTTACATACACATCATCATAACCACAACTGCTTCCCCAGTATGGTAGAAGACATGCAGGCCAATAAAATGGAGGGTAAAAATTCAATATTTGCTCACAAATTCTGTGTAATCAGCTTTACCCTGTTTGACTGAATAGAATTGCGAGGTATAAACTTTATTTTGTTGTTTTTTTGTTTTATAGGTGTCTGTGTAAAATATAGAGAGCCTGTACTGTCCTACTGTGTATATTTCAGTACCCAGTTTTATCAGAGCTGCTGAGTGAGTGCGTATACATACACGTGGACCACATATGGAAGAAGCTCAGGCCGAATTTGAAAGGATCAGATTTGCATGTCGGCACAGCCCTGTAAACATCAGATCTGAGTCACATTAGGGCAGAAATATATTGATATATGGAGCTCTTAACTAGGACTCAGCATAAACGCTGCTACTTGAGTACAGGGTTTAATCCATCATCGCTCTGCCTGTTCATCTGTCTACTTATCTGTCACTTTAGTTGTTAATTCGAGCTCATTTATCTCATTCTCTCTTTATGTGCTGTTCTGTGCCTCAGGGAGAGAGGATTCTTCAAGAGCTCGCTCAGCTTTCGCAGAGAATATCCGTGCGAATCGCTGTGAACAAGCAGGACTCGCAAACCCAAAATGATCTGCAGCTCCTCATCGACTCAGGTGAAAAACTGCAGCTGGAGCTCTCGTTGAACTGGGTGCAGTTTAGGGTGTTTCAAGCTGCTTCTGTTGGCAACTTGTTTACAGTGATGGTTCATCGAAAAATCGTTTTCCTCAAATGTGTCTGATCAGCCAAGGCATGGGGGTATGGGGCCAATTTAGTCATTTAAAACTGAAGTCTCAGGGAGCACAGCAAGGGTCATCTTAAACATCCAGCAAAGCCTGAATAAAAAAAAATAGAAGATATAATTATGATAAAACACAGCTTAAACACTGCTGATCAGACCTGTCTGAGAGCTGTGTGGATGTGGCTAATGAGCAGCTTGATTGACAGCTCTCTGTTTAGCCTGCTACGCCCCCATACAGAACTAAAATCATTATCCAGCTGTTATGTGATGCCAACTGGACGGAAAAAGTCACGGACGGACCGACAGATGGACGAAGGAACTGCTGAGTAAACAGTGTTGTTGTTGGATGAACGAGTGAACGGGCGACAGGTGGCTACAGACAGGTGGGCTAGTATTAGCTCACTAAGCTTCTCTGATTCTGAAACACTGTGTGGGCAGGGCCAGAGACGTAGCCCTGTGACTGGTCAGGGGAATGCTTAGGAAGTGTTACCCACCATTAGGACCGCCCAGTTTAAGGCCGGTTTATTTATAGAGCACCTTTCAAACACTGTCACTCAAAGTGCTTTACAGATGAGAAAATACAGAGTCAGACATGTTTAAAACAGTAAAGCAAACCATAATAATAATAATAATTTTTCAGCTCAAAGTGCTATACAGACAGGTGATAAATTAGTTATACAAGAAGTCATTAGTATTTATTTAGAATCAGAAGAAAATGACACAGATCAAAATAGAAGATAAAGAGAAGAGTTTTACCGAAGCTCCGAGTTAAAGAGCTTTCAGTTTCATAGTTTTCAGATGTTTTTTCTGAGCTCGAGTGTCTAATAAAAGCTGAACTGAGCTCCACAGTTTAGAGACAGAAGAACTGAAAGAGTCTCTCCACGTTTTCTGTGTTTTACTGAAGGTGTTTGAAGGTCAGAATCTGCAGATCTGAGATTATAAACAGACACTCTGTGATGTAAACAGTGCGTTAAGGTCATTTAGAGCTAAAAACCTGCAGCAGAGCTTTAAACTCTACCCTGAGTCATTCAGGCAGCCAGTGCAGCTCTTTTAAACTGGACTGATCTGATCTCGGTTTTTGTTAAAAAAAAAAAAAAAAAAAAAAAAAAAAAAATATATATATATATATATATATATATATATATATATATATATATATATATATATATATATATATATATATATATATATATATATAAAAAATAATAAATAAAAAAAATAATAAAATAACAATATAGAAAGCATAATCCATCCATTTTCTAAGCCGCTTCTCCGTCAGGGTCGCGGGGGGATGCTGGAGCCTATCCCAGCAGTCTTCGGGCGGAGAAAGCATAATTTAAAACAAAAATAAAAACAATTAAAACATGATTAAAACATTTATAAGAGAAAATCATTAAATTAAAAATCAATTTAGAACTTAAATTAGGGTAGTTAAATAAATGCGCTTTACATAGTGACGGGAGATGTGGTGGAATGTGTCGTCCATTCATTGGCCAGTGGGTCTTTATTCAAAGGTAAAACTGAGTACATGTATAGTGTTTACCTGCAAGACCCTGATTAACCTCATTAGAAAGAACACACAAATTTAGGTTCTCTGAGTCTTTAAGCTTGACCTATCAGCATGGTCCTCACCAATCATTGAACCCATCTGTGCAACATACACACTAGTGAACACACGCGTGCGCGCACACACACACGGGGACAGTGAGCACACTTGCCCGGAGCTGTGGGCAGCCCTATCCACGGTGCCCGGCGTGCAGTTGGGGGTTAGGTGTCTTGCTCAAGGGCACTTCAGTCATGGACTGTCAGCCGAGGGGATCGAACCGGCGACCTTCTGGTCACAGGTAGCACCATGCTAATTACTGGGGTATAATCTTCCATTACTTGTTAGCTACATTAGCCTCATAGCTCCAGTGCTAAATCTAAAGAAGCAGACTTCAGACCCCCAACACGTCTTGGCCGATGAAACACATTTAGCGTAAGAAACATTGTGTTACCATATTTTTACTGAATTATCGCTTCGCATGCAGAGGCCGTGGTGAAGGACCTTATGCTGATGTGTTCTAACGCCTGCAGGTGCTGATGTGAGGACGGTGAACATGCGCCAATTAACCTCCGGTGTGCTGCACACAAAGTTCTGGGTGGTGGATAAGAAGCACATTTACATTGGCAGTGCTAACATGGACTGGAGGTCATTAACACAGGTGACTGTAGTTTATTACTGTCCAACACTGTCCACTGTTAACTGGCTTATTATTATCAACATTAGAGCAGCAATGATTTGTTGCTTTTCATAATGTAGATTATGAAAAAATGTTGCCAGAGAAACTCCTGGATTAAGCTGTTCTTGTCCACGTCAGTTACATTAAACACAAAAGTGCTCTGTAATGTTCATATGATCCACACAGTCACCTTGACAGACTGTAATACACTACAGGAAGTGTAGGGGGCGATATGGCTTAGCACAGTGCTAACTGTAGACCTAAATCATCTGCTTCGTTATTAATGAGGTCTTGTGGTCACTCCTCAGGTGAAGGAGCTTGGAGCAGCGGTGTATGACTGCAGCTGCCTGGCCAGTGACCTGGGCAAAATATTTGAAGCCTATTGGTTCCTGGGTCAGAGTAAGACCATCCCCGCCCCCTGGCCCAGCCAGTACGCCACAGCCTACAACAAGGATACACCCATGCAGCTGTCGCTCAACGGCACGGACTCCGGGGTCTACCTGTCGGTAAGAAGCACCGCAACCAAAAGTGGAACGTTTTTAAATTAAATTTAAGGGGAAGTGTGGTACACGTAAACATTGAGAGTTCATATTGCTTTCTAATTTAAAAATCTGAATAAAAAGGAGGTAAAATGTGTAAAGTCAATTAATAATAAAGTCTGTAATGAACAAATTTGTGGAATGACACATGTTTAAATAATCCCACATGTTTGTATGTAAAAAAATGAAAATAAAGGAAAATAACTTATGGCCTCAGTCCTCCAGTGTGGTACTGGTGGATGTGTCCATCTAGATTCTGTGTGAAACTGACCAATGGACGCTCCCTAAGGACTGACCCTCATGCCAGTAACCCTTCCTTTTTTGTTCGTCGCCTCGAACTTGGGACGTGCAATGATGTGTAAAAAGCTGCTGCAGCATGTTTGGAAAGCAGTGATGAGAAGACTTATCTACTATTTTATTCATTCGGTCTTCACTTTTAGGACCCGGAGACTTTGGTGAACCATTTCAAGCACCCAAACGATCCATCCACATGAGGAAAGCTGTGTTCTTTGCGAGAAATATTAGGCATTTCTAAAACCAGACTTCAGTTTTTCAGATTCAGGGCTGAATTATCTCTGTACACAGAGCTCCAGGTCAAAGGGCCTTGTTATAGGGAGAACTGAGGTTGTTCTGAGCATTTTGATGTATGATAAGTGGCTTGTTGTATTCAAAAGGCACATTTAAGAAGTCAGAGATATCAAAGTCAACCAGAATCCTGATCCCTGATTTTTACTTATTTTCTGTTTTGTGTTAAAGTGGAAAAATTGTGTTAAAATTTTCAGCATAACTCAGTGTGTGAGGTGTAAACAGAGACGTTCAGCG
Organism: Pygocentrus nattereri; assembly: GCF_015220715.1. NCBI lineage: Eukaryota > Metazoa > Chordata > Actinopteri > Characiformes > Serrasalmidae > Pygocentrus > Pygocentrus nattereri. The sequence continues at coordinate 25,628,638 of NC_051217.1, read as the reverse complement.
CAGTTTGGTGTGAAATGACTCTGATGTCTTTACAATGGTGGTGATAGGAACCAGGCTTCGCCATGACTGCAACACAGATATAGACATTTTATTTACCATCGAGAACCACCAGAGATCCTACACAAGTCTTCTGAGTTTATATGGAATGTTGATGATGGAAAATAGTGGAAAATCTAGAATAATCCGTTTTCTTTGGAGACTATTTTGTCGCACAGTGCCCTGCATGTCTCCCTCCACCATGAATGGAGTTTTAAGTTCTCTAAACTATCATAAAACAGCGTCTCAGTCATCAGGCAGTGAATTCAGCACCATTTCTTGTTGGAACTTTCTGTGAGGAGCTTTAAGAGGGGCCCTATTACCACCACTGTGAACGATTAGTTTCTAGTTTCTCAAGAACTGAGCGCTTCACACTATAATACGATAATGAAGAGCGTTTCCTGAAGCTAAAGAGATAATGATGCTTTTCCTCCCAGAGTTCTCCCCCATCTCTGTGTGCCGAGGGTAGGACTTCTGACCTTCAGTCCATTCTGAGTGTAATTAATGATGCCCAGAAGTTTGTCTACATCGCCGTGATGAACTACCTGCCCACCATGGAGTTCTCCACGCCGAAAAAGTGGGTTTCACAATCAGCAATCTGGAAAAATCTGTCTGTGATGGTTCAGCAAAAAAATTCAGCTTGCGCAGTTTTCCTCCTCACCTCAAATGTAGTTGATCGGCCAAGCGCTCTGCAACATGCGGCTCCGGAGCTGCATGCAGCTCTTTTCCTGCCCTGTTGCAGTTTCACAGCTGAATTAGTTTAGTAGGTAATAATAAAATAATCCTCAGTAAAATAAAGCTCTGCTTATCGTTCAATACAGTTTAACAGTAAATGGTCTTAAACGCTGGAGTTAATGTAGAACTGCTGATTCACCCTTTAACCCTGAAGATCAGCGCAGACTGCTGGTAACCACAGCAACACAGACAACACTCTCGCCCAGCTAGTAGCTATGAAATGGCAAAGAGAGAGATTTAAGACAAACATTGATCATTTGGAGACAAATGGATTTAGTAGTGTTTATAATCAGTCCAGCTGGTTTCCTGATAGGTTTAATCTGCAACGAGAAACTGAAAGACTAAAATCAGTCAGTTTCTCATTCAAATGTCTCAGCTGATCAGCTACATTCAGGGTAAGAGGAGGAAATCTGTACTGCTTTAAAGTGAATGATGAGACCTGAATATGTTGAATGTGCTGCAGGTACTGGGCTGATATTGACACAGCGCTGAGGCGGGTGGCGTTCGAGCGGAGGGTTCGTGTGCGTTTGCTGATCAGCTGTTGGAGCAGCTCCTCTCCGGTCATGTTCCCTTTCCTCCGCTCGCTCGCCTCAGTACATGACACCAAGAGCAAACTGGACATCGAGGTGGTGAGTCATTGTCCTGCAGGGCTTACAGAAAGGATGATGTAGTAGAAGTAGTAATATTATTATTATTATTATTATTATTATTATTATTATTATTATTATTATTATTATTATTATTATTATTATTAATACCAAGAGCTAGAAGGGAGAAGTTTGTCAACAAAATCTACGTTGACCTGAAAAAGCCATTGCAGTAAAGCCCATGTGGTTGTTAAGGTCCCGCTAGGCTGTTGCTATGGAGTCCCATTTGGTTGCTGTGGTGTTGCTAGGCCATTGCTATGGAGACCCAAATGGTTGCTGAGATTTTGCTAGGCTGTTGCTGTGTAATCCCAAGTAGTTGTTTTGTTGCTAGGCTCTTGCTGTGTTATCCAAGGTGGTTGCTAAGGAGTTACTAGGCTGTTGCTACAGTATCCCTGATGGTTGCAGAGGTGTTACTAGGCTGTTGCTGAGGTATCCCAGGTAATTGCTAAGGTGTTGCTATGCCATTGCTGTGTTATCCCAGGTAATTGCCAAGGTGTTGCTTAGCCATTGCCATGGAATCCCAAGGGGCTGATGAGTTTTCTAGGCTGTTGCTATGGAATCCCAAGTGGTTACTAAGGTGTTACTAGGCTCTTGCCATAGTATCCCTGGTGGTTGCTAAGGTGTTGCTAGGCCAGTGTATGAGATCTATGTTTGTGATCGGTAGCAAAAGCACAACCACACTATTCCTTTAGACTTTCACAGTTCCAGTTTGAAAACTACAACCTATAAAAACACTAAAAACAGACAGAGTGACAAAATTAGAACATTTCATTTGGTTTTTTGGACCAGCTCGATGAATGTAGAAAGCACCTAATATCTATTGTTTTTACATTTCCCAGCCTTACCTCTCTCAGACACAGTTGGATGTTCTTCAGTAGAAAGCCTGCAGATTTAACCCAGAACAGCACGTGAGGTCAAAACTAACCACACTGTTCATGAAAGCAGTTATTGTGATGTCCTCTGAGCTGGACTGTGTACTAGTGCTGACAGTAAGTTTTAGTCAGACAGTAAATGCCATAAACAGGGGGTCAGTTGTCCTTTGTCGGTCAGAGAAAGAAAAGATTGGCCTCCTCACTCACTGCTCATTGTTTCTTTGTTTTGTTTGTTTTAAAAACTCAATACACTTGACATTTTGCCCCACATTTAAAGGTGAGGAGCCCCCTCTACTGGTCAGTGAAATTTTTTTTTTTCTTGTGACTAGATCATTTTTGACTGCTTCCTTCATAGTCGCCTTGTAGTAGTTCAGAATATTAGCTATATGAAAAAGTAACTCTTGCTATGTTATCCTAGGTAATTGCTGTGGTGTTGCTAGACTGTTGCCAGAGTGACCCTGGTGGTTGTTAAGGTGTTACTAGGCTGATGCTGTGAAAGCCTAAGTAATTGCTTAATTGCTAAACTTAAATTTTCAGTGTTGTTTGTCTGAGGTCGGTGCGTAGGTCTCCGTTCTTTGATCATTGTCTTTGTTTCCTCTCTGCATGTGACCTGCTGACACTGACTGTGAGCTCTTTACTGGTTTTGTCTACAGAAAATCTTCATTGTTCCTGTCAGTCCGAGTCAAAAGGAAATTCCCTTTGCTCGAGTGAACCACAACAAGTACATGGTGACTGACAAGGTTGCTTACATAGGTATGAGAACAGATCGCACTAACACAGACTCCATCTGACAATCAGATAACTACTCAGCACCTGCTATAAATTAGTCAGCATCTACTATAAATTAGTCAGCATCTACTATAAATTAGTCAGCATCTACTGTAAACGACTCAGCATCTATCTACTGTAAACGACTCAGCATCTATCTACTGTAAACGACTCAGCATCTATCTACTGTAAACGACTCAGCATCTATCTACTGTAAACGACTCAGCAATTACTATAAATGACTCAGCAACTACTATAAATGACTTGTGTATCTACTATAAATGACTCGTGTATCTACTATAAATGACTCAGCATCTACTATAAATTATTCAGTGTCTATGAATTACCCAGTAACTGCTACAAATTATTCAATATTATGAATGATAACATCTACTATGAGTTATTCAGTGTCTACTATGAATTCAGCATCTACTACAAATTATTCATTATCTACTATGAATTATTCATTGTCTGCCATAAATTAGTGTCCACTATGAATTATTCATTGTCTACTATAAGTTAGTCTATGAAGTACTCAGTAACTGCTACAAATGATTCAATAATTGTGAATGATAACATCTACTATGAATTATTCAGTAACTACTATGAATTATTTAGTAATTAATACACATTATAAAATATCTACTATGAATGATTCAGTATTATTCACTATATAATATTCAGTATCTATCTACAGTAACATTTTTCAGCAACTATGCATTACTCAACATCTACTTTGAGTCAGTGTCTAATACATATCTGTTAATGATTCAGTCTACTATAAATTCAGAAAATAATATGAATTGTTCTGGAAATGCTATGAAATATTTAGCATATACTATGAATTTTCAGGGATCTGCTATAAATTGTTAATAGAAATTAACTGCTGTGAATTGTTAAATATCCTCTATAAAACTAATATGCGAGCTCTACAACAAAATTGCTCCACTGACGAAACACATGATGTAAGCCCTATTTTGAGAATAAAACCAAAGGCCATGCCCATTTTCTCCTCTTACCATGACAGCACCTGTGGACCAAAAGAGCTTCAGTGTGAAAACAAAACCTGCTCTTCATACCAAGGAAGATGCTTGGACATGAGTGTTGAAGATTGTTGATCATAAGCATAACACTTCAGAGACTTTTTTCTTCTTTTTTTAAAGTAGGAATGAAAAATCAAACCAGTCTGTTCATGCATAGTCTGACACTATTACTGATGATCACTAGATGGTGCCGTAATCCTCAAGCCACATTATTTGACCTCCTTTGTTTGTGCAGGAACGTCTAACTGGTCTGGGGATTATTTTGTGAACACGGCCGGTTCTGCACTGGTGGTGAATCAGACTTCGGACCAGTTTGTGGTTCTGACGGTCCAGCAGCAGCTCCAGGCCGTGTTTGAGAGAGACTGGGATTCTTCTTACAGCACTTGGCTCAACCATGACACCAACGTCAAGGACATATGCAGGATCCTGCCCAGCCAGCAGGAGGAGCTGTAGACAGTAGTTTCGTCATGACCAGTCGGCCTTGTGGCTACTCAGTGTCCGTTTCCTGCCCGATTTGTAGCGCACATGCATTTGGTACATATTTACACGCACTACCCGGTCCATACTGCACGCCAGAGCATTCACAGATCCATAATGAGAGGATAGGCTCCCCAACACTACATCTGTAATTTGAACTCTTTCATGCTGGATAAGCATGTTCTGTTACCTGCTGTGGATAAAACATCTCTCTTTAAGGTTTATTTATCTTCCTGAGGGGTTTTACCTTTAGCATGGTAGCATTTGAGGATGTTCTCATGACTCTGGGGATACACCTCATCTTCCTGCACTCTAAGCTGAAAGCCTTTTCACCCAGAGCCTGTTTACATGTCGCATTAACAAGTGTTCCATGTCAGGATCGTATCTGGATAAACTTTGTCCTTTTACGTTTTTTTAAATCATCCTCAGTGTGACCAGAGGAGATCCGACTGGGGCTCCTAGTTTTCCCATCCATCTAAGCGCTGTCCTCAGGAGATTGTGGATCGATCCCTGATGATGCTACAGTCGTCTGTGGCCGGGAGTCTAAGAGGGCACAGCTTTGAAACTTTAAAAATAAGATTTATCACAGTCAGCCTCTGGAAATTAAGCAGTACAATGCCACTTTTAATAAATTGTTCCACCCTGTGTCAGCTTAGCCGCGCCTACTCACACTGAAGTTATAAGGGGTGTTTCAGGCCAGACTGCTCTGTGAATGAAGCGCAGTACAGTGCAGCCAATCAAAGCAGAGCTCATTTACATATAACAGTCTTAAAGGCACCGTATAAAACAGCCTGTTTAACTGTGAGGGATAAAGAGGCTGGAAAAAGATTGTGTAGAAATGAATATGGCTGTTCTCGGTGCTTAATCAGTCAAAATGGACCCTCGCGAGAGAGCAACATGTAGGATTGGATCATTTCACACTAAAAAGATGTCTACAATTTGCAAATAGTAGAGCGAGTCTAATGAAATGAATCAATCTGCACTAGTGTGATGCTACCTTGGAGAGTATGTGCATGGTCTCCCAGGACAACAGCAGCAGGCCGGGCCGAAATAAATAGTAGCTGGCTGAATAAACCCCAAGCAAAACTGTTCTTTCTTATAATTAGCTTGTCAGAAATTGTTTAAGAAGTGTTTAGGGTCAGAATAGTCACAACAGCCGAGCAGTCATGAAAATAGCCACAGGCTGTAATCACGATGGGGAAAATAATCACTAAGGTGTAGTGAAATGTGCAGGCTTACCCACTGCTGTGAATAAAATTCATAAAATGATGTAAAATGACAGGCATGTGTGGTACAAATGGGGCTGTAAAATGTGTCATATGCATGCATCACGTTGTGCATGAGCACCACAAATCGGGCGAGGACGCAGGTCAGGTAGCGACAGGCCTTTTGCTGTGTTGGTGCTAAACTGTCTACCAGTTCTGCAGCGTGCGGTTAGTTACTACGGTCACATTTACAGCACACAGGAGGGGCAGTTGCCCATTGGCTGCTGTTGGGACTGTTTTAGGGCTGTCAGGTAGGATCAGAACTCAAAATTCCCCCTTTTTTGTTTATGGTTTAAATAAATCATTTTTAATTGTTATTCCTGCAAAGTAATTAAGAATAATAACTCGAGATTTCCAAGCCAATGTTAAGTCTCCTAAATCCACCATTGGACACTCATCCTGTAACCAGCACAGGTGGCTGCAGTAGCTTTGTGGCAGGTTGGCCGGCTTGTAAATACAACATCTATAAATATTCCTTGCTGCGCCAAAACGCGTCCACATTCAGAGCGTTGGCTGGTCAGAAAAATATGAAGCAGAAAATTCTGTCATCTCACACAAGAATGTACACCGGTCAGGTATAACATTCTGACCACCACCTTGTTTCTACGCTCATTGTCTATTTTATCAGCTCTACTTACTGTATAGGTGCACTTTGTAGTTCAACAGTTACAGACTGTAGTCCATCTGCTTCTCTGTGGTCAGGACCCCCATGGACCCTCACAGAGCAGGTGCTGTTTGGGTGGTGGATCATTCTCAGCACTGACATGGTGGTGTTGGAGTGCATGTTGTGCTGGTGCAAGTGGATCAGACACAGCAGTGCTGCTGGAGTTTTTAGCATGTTAGTATTATTCAGTTTATAAAGTAAACCTGACACCTCGCCCAGAATGGCTGAGCTGCTAAAAAGTTCTTATTAAAGCCAAAAGAAGTAGTTGTTTTGTTTGTTTACCATCAGTAACAGGTTTGGTCTCCATTTGGTAGTTTTTCCTTTGAATTTGACGAATCTTCAGGTTTTATTTTAACAGCTCTGGTATGTTTGGACTCATTGGGTGTCCTGTTCTTTTCTAAGTACCGCTGGAACTGACCGCACGCTTCAGCTGCAGCAGGCCAAGATGAGGTAGAGTGTGGATATTCTTTTTACACATTTTTGGGCTTTTTTTGTTATTTGACCTAATTCTACAACTTGTGTCAGAGAGTGGCACAAAATGAGAAGACAAAATCGAAGTGCTTAAAATAAACAGGGCCCGTCTGCCAGACCCAGATTAAGCCTAAACCTAGAATAAATGGAATTTTTAATGGTAAAACACCATTAATGTTGCCTTTTAGTTCAGTCTAGGTTAAATCAGGGTACAGCCAAGAGTGTAATATATTAACGGGACGGGTTAAAAGCAGGTCTGTTTTGAGCGCGTCTTACCAGGTGGGGATCTTCTCCATGGACTCCAAAGCTGCTGCTTCAGTAACATCCTGCATGACGCTAGCCACTTGAGTGTTTTTTTTTTTTTTTTTTTTTTTTTTTATACTTTGATACTCGGTACTGTGCACAGAAGACAGCATTGGCTTTTCTGTCTTGCACTAAAGAATCTCCAGCCGAGGGGAAGATCAACTGGGAAGCTTTAAGAATGCCTTTTGTTTGAAAATGGACACTTTTTCCTTTCCTAATAAGCATTTTCCACTTTTCCTCCGTTACCACAGACAGCATTACGGTCCATTTGCACATTATCAGTAACACTCCTGTAAATGTTCCTCTGTTCAGACAAAGAGCCAGTAGCGTGTTTACATGCAGACTCAGGGATGTGTGGGTGGGGTTCTCGGTACTTTAACAGGGTTTTTTTGGTTTTTAGACTAAATCTTTTCTTTTTCTCCGAGTGTTGCTGTGTGACGGACATGCAAGTGTTACAGGATCATCAAGTTAAATCCATTTCAGGTCAGTGACGGCCAGAAAATCAGAGACCCTCCGGTTACGATGGTCACCTTAAAGGGGAAGTCCACTGATTTCTTCCAAAATTTCTGTGCAACTCGGTGTGTGAGATGTAAACAGAGTGACTCTACAATCACACCAAACCACTCAGAGACTCTGATTTCTTCAGTGGATGTGTTTTACATGTGATTTACTCTGATTACCGATTAAAACTGGGGTGTTTATTCTCACTCTACTCAACCGTCTAATGAAAAGCTCTGTTTACATGCGCACTACGAGTAATCCGATCCAAAATTATTATATCATTACCGATTAGTGCAGACATTACCATGACAACGAGCATCATGGTTGCTGTTTAATTTAATTTAATTTGCTCTATATTTTGTGTGGTTCATAATCACAAAGCAGTGCGTGTGTTTACATGCACTTAATAATCCGATAACTGCAGAAAATCAGATTTTGTCAGTAATTGGATCATTTTCTTGCGCTTGAGTAATCAGATAATGGGGAAACTCCAGGTCTACATAAGTCAGACAGTAATTAGATTTCTGCTTTACAACCAGCCGATAAACTCACAGAAAAAGGTGACGTAAACGTGATGTACAACTCGAATTTCATGGGCACTTTAAGCCACTTTAGCTGAATATATAAACACACATCATTTAGAAGATGAATATTTAAATCTTTCATTTTGTCCAATAATTAGTCAATTTCCAAGTGTTTTGCTGCGTCTTGCGGTGACGCCGCTCACTTATTTCCACTACCACCGTCTGTTCCGCACATCCTCAGACTGAGAAATCAAAGAATTTAGAGTAAGAGCTCACAGCACTGAGAAATCTGATTACTGAGCTCAAATCCAGCCTCTTTATCAGATTCCTCATTCCGATTTCTAGACCTTTCTACAGTCCACGAAATCCGAGCACGATCACTTAAGTCAGGTAAGAAATACGATTATGATGAGATTAATAAGTGCAGATAAACGCACTCAATATCTGGCATAGTGAATTCAGAACCATCTCATGTAGGAACTTTCTGTGAGGGAGCTTTTAGAGGGGGACGTCTGGGAGTTTCACACCAAACCAGTCTGAACGGCTCTGTTTACATCTGATTTTACAGTTTACAGGTGTGTTTTTTTTTTTTTTTTTTCCTCCCCTGTCACTTTAATGACAGTGCAATACAGGACATTTTAGGTTTTCCTCACTCTGTCCTGCATGTTTTATTGTTTTTGTGCTCTAATCAAACTGATTTAACTCGTCTGCTCACTAAAGAACCCTTTAGTGAGATTAAAATGTTTGTATTAAAGCAGGAAAATACAAATGTACAGGACACAAAGAATCCTGCGGAGTTTTTCCACAAAGCAGGTTTTAGGTGGGCGCTAGGTTTAGGTGCACAGCTTAGGTGCAAATATTGCAACACAGAGTGCTTTAGACAATTATATAGTCAAATTAATCTTAATTGGAATAAATTAGAATAGTTAAAAAAAAAACATTAAAGGGCCCATATTAGTCTAAATAAAGAGTTTGGTGTAGTATGTAAACACTGTTAAAATATCAAAACAAACCTTTCACTCCTCATACAGTCCACATAGGGAAATTAAACCGCAGTCATTTTGTGATGTTTTTTTTTTTTTGTTTGTTTTTTTTTTTGTTTTTAAACTCATTTATATACATCCAGTTATTCAGCCTATAGCAGTTTAGCTCTGCCCATTGGGGCTGTAAAGTTTCAGCTGGATTGCTTGTTGAAACACAATATAGAGCGGCCAATTGTAAAATAGCTCATTTACATATGAGTCTTAAAGGCGCAGTAACAAAAACCACCTGTTTGATTCTAAGTGGGGAAGTAAGGTCATGTACAAATGAATTGCAAGTATTTTTGTTACATAGAACCACATGAACATCATGACTGGACCTCGGTGAAGAAAATAAAATGCATGAAAATGTAGGATATGGGCCCTTTAATAGGAAAACAAGGGAGATGTTAAAGAAGCTCAGGAAATACTTGGACTTAAGTGTTAATTATATTTTTAAGACTGAGTGTGTCTGGCGAAGCTTTATTACTCAGTTACTCTGCCTATCTGTGTGATTTACTGTGACTATTGTATCTTTTTAACAAACTGCATTTTTACTGTCTTCATTAAAATGGACTGCTTTCTCATTTCATCGTTCGTATGATGTTTATTTTTGCTTTACACTTAATAAGTCAACATGCTGTAAACTCAGCACAGGATGATCTGCCAAATATAAATTGTGATTAAACTCTGAGGTGTGATGTTAGTGTGTGTTTGTGAGATCAATCTGCTGGTCCAGTAGACGCAGTTAAAGCTGCAGGTCCTCCACACTCAGCGTTACACAGACGATTTCACTCTCAGTGCAGGTGGGGGTGTTGCAGTGAGGACTGTCCACTACAGTAGGCCACTGGACCCTGATGTTACAGGGCGATTCTGCTTCATACGGGACTAAACAGAGACCCTGCTGGAAGGAGAATGACAGTGGAGGAAAGAACAGACCGTGTGTTTAAAGCAACAGCATGGCAAAAAACAAAAATTACCCCACAATTTTGGTGTTGGGCTGAGGATAATGATAGATGGGCAAACAGACAGATATGAACACCGATCTGGCATAACATTCTCCTTGTTTCTACGCTCATTGTCTGGTTAATCTACTCCACTTACTCTATAGGTGCACTTTGTAGTTCTACCGTTACAGACTTTAGTCCACCTGTTTCTCTGATACTTTGTTACCCTGTTCTTCAGTGGTCAGGACCCCCACGGACCCTCACAGAGCAGGTACTATTTGGGTGGTGGTTCATTCTCAGCACTGCAGTACCACTGGTGTGGTGGTGGTGGTGTGTTAGTGTGCGTTGTGCTGGTCTGAGTGGATCAGACACAGTAGTGCTGCTGGAGTTTTTAAATATGGTGTCCACTCACTGTCCACTCTATAAGACACTCCTACCTTGTCAGTCAACCTTGTAGATGTAAAGTCAGAGACGATAGCTCATCTGCTGCTGCACCATTTGTGTTGGTCATCCTCTAGTCCTTCATCAATGCCCACACGATGCTGCCCACAGGACGCTGTTGGCTGGATATTTTTGGTTGGTGGACTATTGTCAGTCCAGCAGTGACACTGAGGTGTTTAAAAACTCCAGCAGCGCTGCTGTGTCTCATCCACTCAGACCAGCACAACGCACACTAACACACCACCACCACCACCACCACCTCAGTGTTACTGCAGTGCTGAGAATGACCCACCACGCAAATAGTACCTGCTCTGTGAGGGTCCGTGGGGGGGGGTCCTGACCACTGAAGAACAGGTGGACTACAGTCTGTAACTGTAGAACTACAAAGTGCACCTATACAGTAAGTGGAGCTGATAAAATGGACAATGAGAGTAGAAACAAAGAGGTGGTCAGAATGTTATGCCTGATTGGTGGAGATGGACAGATAGCCAGACAGATTCCTGATAAAATTTTCTGTTTCAACAGAACTTTATAAATCACAGACACAGGAAACACTGAGAATTACAGAATTCACAGGTCAGCACTGTGGATTTATATCTTTCTGCTTGAAATAAAACATAGATAATTGTGGAAACTGATGATCTGCTCACCTCCAGCTCAGAGTAGCTGCAGAATTGCTGACCCTGAGCTAAAAGGTCCTGGTGATTCGGTTGCATTTCAGCTGGGAAGAGCTGTGGAGGGTCACCCGGTTCCTCAGGGGGGTCCAGCGGCTTAGGAGAGAAGAACATCTCCAGGGAGATACTGGAAGAAGCTGAGAAGGAAGAATTCCCAGCATGCACCTGGAGTGAGGAGGGGTGGCTGGTGGGGTCAGAGCGAGATGGACGCACGTTGAGCTGTTTGATGGATTGTGTAGTGTTGTTTGCTGGGGTTAGCATGGAGGCCAGCTCAGTCTGAGGCCACATCAGCGGCACCTTGACCAAGCCGTGTTCAGCATCAATGGATTGTGGGCAGGCCTGGAGCTCATCGACCACATTAGCATTTTGACCAGACCCAACAGCAGCATCTCCAAACCAGCCAGCTTGAGCTTCCTGGCCTCCAGTATTTGCAGTGTGCAGTTCCTCCACCTTCTCAATCAAGTCATCCACTTTGTTTAGCTGATAGGTTCCTACCAGGTGCAAACCACAGCATGGATCATGGTGTTGTGGATCAAGGCCATGTGCTCTCGAGTTGGACCCATCACAGAATGGTTGGTTGCCATGGTGATCTCCTTCTGAACATTGGTGGCCAGCTTCTTCTTGATTGCTCAGTTCTGGTGGAAAACCCCTCTTGTGTTGATCTTCGTAGAACAGAAGTGGATTTTGATGTTCTGCTGTTGGGTTCCAGCTGTGGTCACTGTGATCTTCAGATGACCTGTTAGGAATTAGAGCTTTCTGAAGCTCCTGGAATGAAAGGTCATAATAATGTGCTTTTGAGCCGTGAAGGTGAGTTAGAGTTATAAACGGATGTTGAAGGGCAGCACTGGGTTTTATCCTATGACAGGAGTCAACGGTCAGCATTTGTTTGATGATTTCTACCATACAGTAGCGGTCGGCAAGCGCTGCAGCTGTGTGTTCTCTTCCAAACACCTGGTCATGTTCTGGACCATGCACACTGTACAGCTGGTCCAAAGATCTGAGGATGTATTTCCTCCGTTCAGGTGTACCAGAGTCCTTTCCTTCTGTATGACCTCCATTAGGTCCAGTTCTGTGCCCAGTAGGCCTCAGCTGCCACAGCAGCTTACCATGCACCGTCTTGATGGGTTTGAAGAACTGGTTGGTTTTGGTGGCCACATTGAGAAGGTGTGGGCTCGGCAGGCCTTGGGTTTCGCAGATGTAGCACACCTGCTCAAACTCAGACTCACCTGGATACAGAGGCCAGCCCAGGTAAAGCTCTGCCATCACACAGCCTAATGACCACATATCCACCTTTTCACTGAAGGGCAGGCCCAGGAGAATCTCTGGAGATCTGTAAAACCTGAGAAGAGGAATGATGAACATGCTTGAGATGAATATGAACGTTGAAATGAACATTAAATTAATTGATTTAGTCTGTAATACAGGCTGTCACATCATAACAGAGCCAATTCCCAAAATGTGTGAAAACTAACCAAGTTCAATTTTTACTGGTTCTTTTCAGGTTGAAGGATGGTGTTCACTACAAATGAAAAGGCCTTTCAAACATAGTCAAACGAGTGAGCAGCATGCGTTTACAAGAAAATTCAATATAAATGCACCACCTGGACACCAGATTTGGACACGGCAGGACCTGAACTACTGACTTGACGTTTGATGCATCACAGGCGGTGTTCATAATGAACATTTGTGAAGCTGAGAAATTGGCTAAAAAATTTACATACCTCTAAATTACTTGTTCAAGTTTTGATAAATAAATATTATATTGTTCAACTTGAAACCTTTTTAGTTTTGTTTGCCTCAGACATGCAGTTACTCAGATATTCACATCTCAAATGAGCTCCATTTTTTGGGACACCCTGTGTTATATAATGTGTCATCTACTGTAATGCTAAAGCTGCGTTGTGTAAGTTTTGGGGATTTCTCTCTGGTGGAAATGTGTAATTGCATGCAAACTAAAAAATCTCAAGATATAATGTTCTTGTAAATGTTTTAGATATGTATCTGTCATATAATATTCCTCTTTAATGTTTATTATAATGATAGGATTTGTATTGTCTTGCGTCTATGCAATATTTATTTTGTTACTAAATCTTTATAACAGTACATAGCTGCTAAAAAGAATACATTATAAATGTTTATATATATCAAAAATATTATAATCTTAATGTAAATGTTTATATATAAATATTACAATACAAATGCATTATTACATAACATATTCAACATATACATTGTTGATACACATTAGTGTTACTATGCTATGTATATCTATTTATTAGGGGTGGGAATCTTTAGGCACCTCATTATTCGATTACGATTCAGAGGCTGTGATGCGATTTTAAAACGATTATCGATACAGCCTTTTTTCTATACAGAGTTTATTTTTTCTCACTGTGACAACTTGGTACTCCTAAAGCAAAATATCTGTAATGATCTATAATGAATTTACTTCCAATGTCTTTTATTAATAAATCAAATAGAAGTGATGTGGTGAGTGAACTGGACGGCTCTCATTCACTGCTCTTGTTTGGAGCACGAGAGACACTGCTGCTACTCCATCCATCCATCCATCCATCATCTTCCGCTTCTCCGGGGTTCGGGTCGCGGGGGCAGCATCCTGAGCAATGAAGCCCAGACCTCCCTTTCCCCAGCCACTTCCACTAGCTCCCTGGGAGGGATTCCGAGGCGCTCCCAGGCCAGCTGGGCGATATAGTCACGCCAGCGTGTCCTGGGTCTTCCCCGGGGTCTCCTCCCCGGTGGACTTGCCTGTGACACCTCCCAAGGGAGGCGTCCAGGAGGCATCCTAACAAGATGCCCGAACCACCTCAACTGGCTCCTCTCGACGTGAAGAAGCAGCGGCTCTACTCCGAGTCCCTCCCAGATGACCGAACTTCTCACCCTATCTCTAAGGGAGAGTCCAGCCACCCTGCGGAGGAAACTCATTTCAGCCGCTTGTATTCGCGATCTCGTTCTTTCGGTCATTACCCAAAGCTCATGACCATAGGTGAGGGTGGGAACATAGATCGACCAGTAAATCGAGAGCCTTGCCTTATGGCTCAGCTCTTTCTTTACCACAACAGACCGGTAAAGAGCCCGCATCACTGCTGACCCAGCACCAATCCGCCTGTCAATCTCCCGCTCCCTTGTACCATCACTCGTGAACAAGACCCCAAGATACTTAAACTCCTCCACTTGAGGCAAGAGCTCATCCCCAACCCAGAGAGGGCTCTCCACCCTTTCCCGCGTGAGAACCATGGCCTCGGATTTGGAGGTACTGATCCTCATCCCGGCCGCTTCACACTCGGCTGCAAATCGATCCAGTGAAAGCTGAAGTTCACGGCCTGATGTCCCCAATAGGACCACATCATCTGCAAACAGCAGCGATGTGACCCTGAGGTCACCAAACTGGACACCCTCCATCCCCTGACTGCGCCTAGAAATTCTATCCATAAAAATTATGAATAGAATCGGTGACAAAGGGCAGCCCTGACGGAGTCCAACTCTCACTGGGAAAAAGTCTGACTTACTGCCGGCCATGCGAACCAAGCTCCTGCTTTGTTTGTACAGGGCCTGAATGGCTCGTAGCAAAGAGCCATGTACCCCGTACTCCCGAAGCACCTCCCACAGAATACCCCGGGGAACACAGTCGAATGCCTTCTCCAAATCCACAAAGCACATGTGGACTGGTTGGGCAAACTCCCATGAACCCTCGAGAATCCTGGAGAGGGTAAAGAGTTGGTCCAGTGTTCCACGACCAGGGCGGAACCCGCACTGCTCCTCCTGAATCCGAGGTTCGACTATAAGCCGGACTCTCTTCTCCAGTACCCTTGCATAGACCTTACCAGGGAGGCTGAGGAGTGTGATTCCCCTGTAGTTGGAACACACCCTCCGGTCCCCCTTTTTAAAAAGAGGCACCACCACCCCAGTCTGCCAATCAAGTGGCACCACCCCCGATGTCCATGCAATGTTGAAAAGGCGTGTCAGCCAAGACAGCCCCACAACATCCAGAGCCTTGAGGAACTCGGGACGGATCTCATCCACCCCTGCAGCCCTGCCGCCAAGGAGCTTTTTAACTACCTTAGCGACTTCGGCCTCAGTAATGGACAAGCCTATTCCCGTGTCCCCAGACTCTGCCTCCTCACTGGAGAACATGTTGGTGGGATTGAGAAGGTCCTCAAAGTATTCCTTCCACCGCCCAATGACGTCTTCAGTCGAAGTCAGCAGCACACCATCTCCACTATATACAGTGCTAGTGGCACACTGCTTTCCCCT
This sequence comes from Pygocentrus nattereri, assembly GCF_015220715.1. Lineage (NCBI taxonomy): Eukaryota > Metazoa > Chordata > Actinopteri > Characiformes > Serrasalmidae > Pygocentrus > Pygocentrus nattereri. The sequence goes on along the minus strand of NC_051217.1, from coordinate 25,612,979 downwards.
TCTGAGTCGCCTGACGGTTTGCCAGAATCTTTTCGGAGACGACTTAAAGTCACTTTCCAAGGCCTCACCGAACTCTTCCCACACCCGGGTTTTTGCCTTGGCAACGACTGAAGCCGCAGATCGCTTGGCCTGTCGATACCTGCCAGCTGCCTCTGGTGTCCTACAGGCCAACCATGTCCGGTAGGACTCCTTCTTCAGCTTGACGGCATCTCTCACCTGGGGTGTCCACCACCGGGTTCGAGGATTACCGCCCCGACAGGCACCAACTACCTTGCGACCACAGCTACAGTCAGCCGCTTCAACAATGGAGGAGCGGAACATGGCCCATTCTGAGTCAATGTCCCCCACCTCCCCCGATATCTGGTCAAAGTTCTGACGGAGGTGTGAGTTGAAGATCAATCTGACAGGTTCTTCTGCCAGACGTTCCCAGCAAACCCTCACTATACGTTTGGGTTTGCCTGGTCTGACTGGCATCTTCCCCCACCACCTGATCCAACTCACCACCAGGTGGTGATCAGTTGACAGCTCAGCTCCTCTCTTTACCCGAGTGTCCAGTACACATGGCCGCAAGTCCGCTGACACGACTACAAAGTCAATCATTGAACTGCGGCCTAGGGTGTCCTGGTGCCATTTGCACTTATGGACATCCTTGTGTTCAAACATGGTGTTCGTTATGGACAAACTGTGGTTTGCACAGAAGTCCAAAAACTGAACACCACTCGGGTTCAGATCAGAGAGGCCATTCCTCCCAATCACACCCCTCCAGGTCTTACTGTCGTTGCCCACGTGAGCGTTGAAGTCCCCCAGTAGGACAATCGAGTCTCCAGGAGGAGCACTTTCAAGCACCCCTTCCAAGGACTCTATGAAGGCTGGGTATTCTGAACTGCTGTTCGGTGCATAAGCACAGACAACAGTCAGGACCCGTTCCCCAACCCGAAGGCGTAGGGAAGCTACCCTCTCGTCCACCGGGGAAAACCCCAACATACAGGCGCCGAGTCGAGGGGCTATGAGAAAGCCCACACCTGCCCGCCGCCTCTCACCATGGGCAACTCCAGAAAAGAATAAAGTCCAGCCCCTCTCAAGGAGATTGGACCCAGAGCCCAAGCTGTGTGTTGAGGTGAGCCCGACTATATCTAGCCGGTATCTCTCGACCTCGCGCACCAACTCAGGCTCCTTCCCCACCAGTGAGGTAACGTTCCAAGTTCCAAAAGCCAGTTTCAGCAACCGAGGATCAGAACGCCAAGGCCCACGCCTTCGGACACTGCCCGATCCACAATGCACCGCACCCCTACTACTGCCCCTCCCATCGGTGGTGGGTCGATGGGAGGGGGGACTCATGTAGCTCCTTCGGGCTGGGCCCGGCCGGGCACCATGAGTGAATGCCCGGCCACCAGACGCTCGCTGGCGAGCCCCTCCCCCAGGCCTGGCTCCAGGGTGGGGCCCCGGTAACCCTGATCCGGGCAGGGTATACGAGTCCTGCTTTGTTGTCCTCATAGGGGTGGTTATGGATCACACTTTGTCTGGCCTGTCACCTAGGACCAGTTTGCCATGGGAGACCCTACCAGGAGCTTTTGCTCCAGACAACATAGCTCCTAGGGTCCTTCAAGCACACAAACCTCTCCACCACGATAAGGTGGTGATCCATGGAGAGGACTGCTGCTACTCCTCTGTGATAAATGTTTCAGTAAAGTATCTTCGAGACTGGACACTGGGTATCGGCTCCAAAGTGCGCAATATGGTGTGAAAGCCCTGGTTCTTAATGACTAAGAACTGGCGTACAGACTGCAGGTTACACAGCAATGCAGTCTCACCAAGGTAGTAGAACAAAAAGGGAAAGAGAGATTTAAGATGAACATATTAGCATTTATAAGCAGTGCAGTTTCCTGGAACATTAAACCTGCGGTGAGAGACTGTCAAACACTAAAACGTTGCGAAGACTCCTCTTTCAAATTTTTCCGTTCCACATTGAATGGTAGTTACATTCGGTACCTCAGGCAGAATTTAAGGTGGAATCGGAAAATTCGAATGAGAATCTGGAGAATAAGAAGCGACTACATCCTCGTAAAATAGTCGAACACTGAGAGACATTTTACAAAAGTTTGCTGCCGGAGATGCAAGAAAAGCGGCTGTTGCTGAAGCTTAAAGCAGAGCAAAGTAAATCTGTGCTCTTGTTTATATTGTTTATCCTATACTAGGACATCAGCACACACAGACATACTGGACATAAACATTGTGGCTCCCAAGCTGGTCTGATTTTAGTTGAATGGCCCTTCTGAGCATTTGGGTTGCAACTCCTGATCTAACCTGGGTTTAATGCAGAGCCGGTCAGATTTCTCGCTTATCCAGCTGTGTTTTTGTTATGTGTCCCATAGACTGTCCAGGCGCTACACTTCCGCAGTTCCAAGTTCCACCTTTTACATTGCGTCAACATTCCGTTATAAATTAAATATTTAGAAAATCGATTTTTGACATTTGTGAACCGATTCAGAATTGTTCACAACCGCATCATGATGCATGTAAGAATCGACCCCCCCCCCCCCACTATGTATTCTATTATTATATAATTTATTGTATTTTACATCACAATATAATATGTAGTTTAATAATATGCTGTTTATTGTTCATAATATAAATACATTTGGCACTATAAACAATATATATTATGTACAGTGTCAGGCTGCACGCTATATTCTAATGTTTGGCCAAGTTTGTTTCATAAATTATTTATATTTGATCATGCATATACCTTAAAAGGGGGAAATCCACTAATATTTAAAATTCCTGCGTAATTAAGCGGTTAAGATGTAATCAGAGCGGTTCTGAGCGTTTTGGTGTGAAACGATCCGTTCTAGATAAACTTACTGAGTCAGAACTGTTCACAGTAGCTGTGATAGGAACCAGACGTCCCCCTCTAAAAGCTCCTCACAGAAAGTTACTACATGAAATGGTCCTGAATTCACTGCCTAATGACTGAGATGCTATTTTATGATAGTTTAGAGAACTTAAACTTCATTCAGGGTGGAGGGATACATGCGCTGTGCGGCAAAATAGTCCCCAAAGAAACGTATTATTCCAGATTTTCCATTATTTTCCATCATCAACATTCCATATAAACTCAGAAAACTTGTGTAGGCGATTTAGTTTACATCTCAGTCACCGAATTATACAAAGATTTTGAAACGTTTAATTTCCCTTTAATGTGCTATGTAGTGTACCTTATATTTTCTATAATAATTCAGTTTTTCCAAACCTGGATTGGATGTAGGGCTCTTTTACAAAGTGCACGTCTTTGTAAAAGCTGGCCGAGCCGAAATCTATCAGTTTGACCCTGAAGGGGAAACGAAGCTGGTCCACAATCATGACATTTTCGGGTTTGATGTCTGCGTGGATGATGGCCATCTCTTTGAGTTTGGCCAGCGCTCTCAGCAGCTGGCAGCTGATGGTGCGGATGTGGCGGATGGGCAGAGGGCTGAAGCCGTTCTCCTTCTGGAGCTCATAAAGATTCTTCTCCAGCATCTCCAACACCAGGAAGTGCTCATTATGGTGTCGAAAGGAATCAATGAAGTGAACGATGTGACTGCTGTCCACGTCCAACCGGGTCAGGGCTGCTGTAAGCCGCCGTTCATTAGTGATTAGTCCTCTCATGTGGGCCCCAGTGGTCAGGGCCTTCAGGGCCACCAGCTCTCCATCACTGGCCCTCCAGCACTGCAGAACTTTCCCAAAAGTGCCCTTGCCCACCACGGCCAAAGGGTGGTACACCTCGGTGTCCGAGTAAATGTCCTCCATCTTCTCCTCTGACCAGGGTCATTTCAATAATAAACACGCCAGTAAACAAGTACATACTGACAGAATGTGATGCAACAATGGCAAAACATTCCACAATGACGTTACATTCCTTATTTGTTTTGCCTGGTGCAGCTATTCTTTCTCTAATATGGTGAAAGATATTTGATTAAAAAATGTAGACTGTAAAACAATGAACTCTCTCTCTATCTATCTATATATATATATATATATATATATATATATATATATATATATATATATATATATATATATATAATATACATGTATATATATACTACCGATTATTAGTATTATTTGATATTAAAATTCAATTTTGCATTCAAAATGCCAAGTAGCCCATATTACTACTACTACTACTACTAATAATAATAATAGGTAGAAAAGTCAATTTCCTGAAGAAACTGCAGATTGTGCGGCTTAGTCGTTTCCCAGGTGGTGGTGCTGCTAAAGTTGCTAAGACAATTACTATGGTATTTCAGATGGTTGTCATGGTACCCCAGGTGGTTGCTAGGGTGCTGTTAGGTGGTCTGCTTTGGGCGCACAAGATTTTGCCCCTCATTCATTCCCTTTTGGGAAAAAATTTATCAATTTTGGTACAATTGTACAAAACTATACATCCAATAAAAAACACAAGTATACAAGTATGGCATTATTGATCAGACTGGACATTCTGGAGCTGGAATGGTGTCAATGTCTCAATAACTGTGCATAAAAATCTGGCAGGAAAATATGAAGAAAAAAAGAATATGTTAGATAGCAATAGTGTTGCGTATTGCTCTGCGACAAGCAATCATTAATAATAATAAAACATCATTTCCTATTATTTTGAGTAATATTTTATTTAACGTAAATTGCTCTGGTTGGATTGTCTGAACAAAAATAGCCTTTTCTCATGTTCAAATTCTGCAGAATAAGAATCTGAATATAAAGTCAACAGCATTATTATATGCTTATTGGTTCCCTTTAGATAAGGCTGCAGATCCAGGGGTTCATGGACATAGTGAATTGTGGGTAAACTGAGATGCTGGTGCTGCTGTCACTCACTACATGCAGTCACTCAGGTTTGTGGACGGTGGAGTGGGTGAATGCCAGTGTCTCAGGGAGCCTCCGTGTCTATGTTACCTTCTGGCTCTCTCCCTTTAGTTAGGCTGTTATATTCAGACCTGCCGGAGTCATTAGTCACACTCTGATAATTTTTTACATTTTCTGTTCTTCATAAATCCAGTCTAAACTAATTCCTAAATCTTTCCTTCCTCCGAGTTACTGACTGTCCAATACTGATGGATGTCCCACCCTCAAGTCCCCCTGTCCCCCTGATTGACCAGACTGATGGAAGTTTCTGGAACGCAGCTTCTCCACTACAGATCACATCCAAATCTATATGAACTCTAATTGTTTCCACTGTTGATTATACACACCTGAATATATTAGAACTGCGTGGATGTAAAATTGACTTTTCAATGTTTAACTTATAAGTTGTCTGACCAGTGGTAGGATGGTCCCCCCTTTAGATGTGAGTCTTGGTCCTCCCGAGGTTTCTTCCTCCACCAGCTCTGAGGGAGTTTTTCCTTGCCTCAGCGCTCACGGGGGTTCTGTATATTCTGTATATTCTGTATATTATGTTCAGTGTTTTGTCTGATTCTCTGTGCTGTGATTCCCATTTTTGTAAAGCTGCTTTGTGACAACATCAGTTGTAAAAAGCGCTATATAAATAAATTTGATTTGATTTGATTGGTGTATTGTAACGTTTAAAGTTGTAAAACATTTGAGCTTTAATTTATATTTCGAGTGATTTAAAAACCTTTTAAACTGTGGTGCTTGGACAACTGTCATCTTGGAAATAATTTCACATTCCTGCACCAAACCATTGTGACTGAAATGCTGCCAACTTTTCATAAATCCTATGAAATTGTTTAAAAGGTTTTAAACCTCCAACATTAGTGATGAGTAACTCTCAAACGAATCGTTGGTTCATGACTCTTTTAAGTGAGTCGTTTATCATCTGAAGCATGTTCGTCTGCTGACTGGTTTATTTTAGTGCGATGTAGATATAAAAGGCTTAATTAAAAACTGATCAACTAGATCAACTTTTTTCGGGATTCTGCTTTAAATAAAACACAAGCAACTTTGGAATGGCGAATTCATCCCCCACCAGGGCAAGTACCCTACACTATACCAACCTTGGACAAGACTCCTAACACCACCTTCGCCTAGGTGTGTAAAATAATCTAATTGCTCTAAGTCGCTCTGGATAAGAAGAAAATGCCATAAATGTAAATAAGTCGATTCTTTAGACTCGGTTGAAGGAATACGGGTGTTGTTCTTTTTCTTGTTTCCCCACCGTTTTCTGAGAAACCCCACCCGTATTCCTAGAAACCCCGCCTCTTGCGTGCTGCGATTGGCCGGTGGCTCAGACTGACGAGCGTTCTGCCCAATCGACGGGAAGACTCTGGCCAATCCCAGGGTAGAGAGAGAGATCTGGGCGGGGAAAAAGCAGCAAGAAGGAGCCAAACATGGCGCTTTGTGTTTTGCCTGTCAATAAAGATGCCGAGAGTGATGAAGGGATTCTTAGCATCAGCGCTATTACGATGGAGGATCTCTGAGCGTCAACTTGTGGAGAAAACCCGCATTTTGTACCTCTTTGAATGGAGAATGTAATTGACAGGAAAGTGGTCGCTGAAAAGCTGTTTATATTTGCCCCGCTGTTCATTTTATCAGCTGTAAAACTTTATTTTTCTCCTCTCAGCCGAGATTGGCGGCTTCACACCCGGGCTGGGGCTCATTTCTACACAATGGTGGAAAAAACAGCAATATCAGTCGTTATTATTGCCTTTTTTCACAGTTAAACGTGGTGGTTTTGGTTTGGTGGTGTTTAGTTGTGAAGGTTTGGCCACTGCACACAATACTTACTGAGGTAAGTCAACCGATGGGGCTCAAATAACAGCAGATAGTGGTTAATATTATTAGTAATAACCACAATAGTTATTAAAACAGCTGAAACTGTAATACTGCTGAAGCTAATAAAAGACTGAACACTTGTTGCAAGTAGGTTTTTTAAGGAATCTGTTTTTATTACCTGATGTAAATCAGAATTCTCCAGAAAATGAGAGGTAACCTATTTCACACAAATTAGAAGCATTATTATTATTATTTTTACTTCACAGAAGCATTTAAACATATAAATGTGTTTCAAGGTGCCTTTCATGTTGTGTCACCATGATCCGTCTTGCATTAGACCTGATCATTTTCTTGCTTTTTCATATTCGGTCCAAGTTATCTCAATATTTATCATTTAAATTGGCATTGACGTTGTTAAAAAGGCCTAATAACATCTTAAAAATGTGTCATTCAAATCACACTTGTTATTTCAGTCTTTTGTTGCAGTTCGGTTATATGTGGAATAAACTAAGGATTGGAAATATAAATAATAAAACACGAAATTGTAGCTTAAATGGCCTTTTTATGGTCCAGCGCTGTCCATGGACTTGAAATTCAACAATTTACTAATTATTCCCATAATTTTTTTAATCAGTTTCTCAGCTTGTGAGTTTTAATGAGATTCACCTGATTAGATAGAGAACCTGATCCCTCCCAGTTTTTCTGTCTGACAGCTCCCGACGCTGGCGGCTCCCGCTGGTGGACGTGGTACGTGCCGGGTGCCAGGGTGTGTCTGAGGCCAGGCGGGTCCATGGCAGGAAGCTGGGGGGGTCAGGAGGAGGATGTCCTGTGTTTATAGTGCATAAGAAGTTTATAGAATGTTTATAGAGTTTAAAAAAAGCTTAACTGGTCCACCCTGGTGTCCCAGCTGATGTGCACTAATGCTTCTTAGTCCAGAGAGTCCTGCTTAAGTATTTAATTTGCCATAATAATATTTTTTAACTTACATGTTGGGTTTAACATATTGAAAAAATAAAATGTGCAATCATTTTTTGTGCAGGCCACATTATATCTTTTATTTTCCCCCATACAGTCCATAAACACAAAGTCAATAAACAATAACTGAGCAGTAAAGTGTTTTGGAAGTGTTAAATAATAATAATAGTAATAATAACAATGATAATAACAACATTTGTATGTATTTACTGAGTATGACATATAAGAAAAATTAAAGATAAAATAGAAAATGGGCCGTGATTTTTGTACACGCCACATTTTATTTCTCGTCAATGTGTTAAATTCAGTAAATAAACAATAGTTGTGCAATAAAATGTGCATGTTCTTCTCACTGGTTCCCTCTCAACTCTCATGCCAATAGCATGTTACTCTGACCAGAATACTAATGTGTATCACCTGTTTGTTATCTACACCCACACACATACATATACGTTTTCAAAATTTATTTGTGTAGTTTGTGTTTATTTGCTGAGAAAAGTGTTAATATCTCATTAAACAATATATATTGTTCTATATAGTATAGAATATTAATAATGATTGAATAATGATATAATGATGATATATACATACATATATATAAAATAAATTGTGATTTTCTTTATGTTAGTGTGTTTGTACATTTCCAAACGTCTCCTCGAGGAAGCCCAGTATTATATGTAGTTAAAAAGCAGCTCCTGGTTTGACCAATCAGTGCTTCAGTAAATTGTGCTCATGATGTAATTGATGATATGAACAAGTTTCTGTGGCAGCTGTGAAGGTGTCGAGGAAAAATATGACCCAAGAAATTCTTGTGACTTTTTATTGTTTTTATGTTTATTTGAATTACGAATATGCATTTATTCTAATGTATATTGTGATAAACTCACTGCTGAGGTACATTGTTTAAAAATTTGCTTAGATGCCTAAAACTTTCACACAGTACTGTATAAATATCGCTGCTGTCAGAACGAAACCTCGTATCTCCAAAATGGTAACTTTACAGGAGAAGGAAAAAACACACATTACTTTCAATGTAAGTCAATGGAACCAGAATTTTTTCCAATTTTCTCATGTTTGTCCATTTATTTTGGGCCATCCACCATGAAATTCACACAAAATATAAAGGCCAACATGTATTTTCAAATTGTGCTCTCCAAGGGGGATTCCGAGGCGCTCCCAGGCCAGCTGGGCGATATAGTCACGCCAGCGTGTCCTGGGTCTTCCCCGGGGTCTCCTCCCAGGTGGACTCGCCTGTGACACCTCCCAAGGGAGGCGTCCAGGAGGCATCCTAACCAGATGCCCGAACCACCTCAGCTGGCTCCTCTCGACGTGAAGAAGCAGCGGCTCTACTCCGAGTCCCTCCCGGATGACTGAACTTCTCACCCTATCTCTAAGGGAGAGTCCAGACACCCTGCGGAGGAAACTCATTTCGGCCGCTTGTATTCGCGATCTTATTCTTTCGGTCATTACCCAAAGCTCATGACCATAGGTGAGGGTGGGAACGTAGATCGACCGGTAAATCGAGAGCCTTGCCTTATGGCTCAGCTCTTTCTTTACCACAACAGACCGGTAAAGAGCCCGCATCACTGCTGACCCAGCACCAATCCGCCTGTCAATCTCCCGCTCCCTTGTACCATCACTCGTGAACAAGACCCCGAGATACTTGAACTCCTCCACTTGAGGCAAGAGCCTATCCCCGACCCAGAGAGGGCTCTTGACCCTTTTCCGCCTGAGAACCATGGTCTCGGATTTAGAGGTACTGATTCTCATCCCAGCCGCTTCACACTCGGCTGCAAACCGATCCAGCGAAAGCTGAAGTTCGCGGCCTGATGTCCCCAATAGGACCACATCATCTGCAAACAGCAGCGATGTGACCCTGAGGTCACCAAACCGGACACCCTCCATCCCTTGACTGCGCCTAGAAATTCTATCCATAAAAATTATGAATAGAATCGGTGACAAAGGGCAGCCCTGACGGAGTCCAACTCTCACTGGGAACGAGTCTGACTTACTGCCGGCTATGCGAACCAAACTCCAGCTTTGTTTGTACAGGGCCTGAATGGCTCGTAGCAAAGAGCCATGTACCCCGTACTCCCGAAGCACCTCCCACAGAATACCCCGGGGAACACAGTCGAATGCCTTCTCCAGATCCACAAAGCACATGTGGACTGGTTGGGTAAACTCCCATGAACCCTCCAGAATCCTGTTGGTCCAGTGTTCCACGACCAGGGCGGAACCCGCACTGTTCCTCCTGGATCCGAGGTTCGACTATAAGCCGGACTCTCTTCTCCAGTACCCCTGCATAGACCTTGCCAGGGAGGCTGAGGAGTGTGATTCCCCTGTAGTTGGAACACACCCTCCGGACCCCTTTTTTAAAAAGAGGCACCACCACCCCAGTCTGCCAATCCAGTGGCACCGCCCCCGATGTCCACGCAATGTTGAAAAGGCGTGTCAGCCAAGACAGCCCCACAACATCCAGAGCCTTGAGCAACTCAGGGCGGATCTCATCCACCCCTGGAGCCTTGCCACCAAGGAGCTTCTTAACTACCTTAGCGACTTCGGCCTCAGTAATGGACAAGCCTATTCCCATGTCCCCAGACTCAGCCTCCTCACTGGAGAACGTGTCGGTGGGATTGAGAAGGTCCTCAAAGTATTCCTTCCACCGCCCAATGACGTCTTCAGTCGAAGTCAGCAGCACACCATCTCCACTATATACAGTGCTAGTGGCACACTGCTTTCCCCTTCTGAGTCGCCTGACGGTTTGCCAGAATCTTTTCGGAGCCGACTTAAAATCACTTTCCAAGGCCTCACCAAACTCCTCCCATACAGAGGTTTTTGCCTTGGCGACAACTGAAGCCGCAGATCGCTTGGCCTGTCAATACCTGCCAGCTGCCTCTGGTGTCCCACAGGCCAACCATGCCCGGTAGGACTCCTTCTTCAGCTTGACGGCATCTCTCACCTGGGGTGTCCACCACCGGGTTCGAGGATTACCGCCCCAACAGGCACCAACTATCTTACGGCCACAGCTACAGTCAGCCGCTTCAGCAATGGAGGAACGGAACATGGCCCATTCTGAGTCAATGTCCCCCACCTCCCCCGATATCCGGTCAAAGTTCTGACGGAGGTGTGAGTTGAAGATCAATCTGACAGGTTCTTCTGCTAGACGTTCCCAGCAAACCCTCACTATACGTTTGGGCTTGCCTGGTCTGACCGGCATCTTCCCCCACCACCTGATCCAACTCACCACCAGGTGGTGATCAGTTGACAGCTCAGCTCCTCTCTTTACCCGAGTGTCCAAAACACATGGCCGCAAGTCCGATGACACGACTACAAAGTCAATCATTGAACTGCGGCCTAGGGTGTCCTGGTGCCATGTGCACTTATGGACATCCTTGTGTTCAAACATGGTGTTCGTGATGGACAAACTGTGGTTTGCGCAGAAGTCCAAAAACTGAACACCACTCGGGTTCAGATCAGAGATGCCATTCCTCCCAATCACACCCCTCCAGGTCTCACTGTCATTGCCCACGTGAGCGTTGAAGTCCCCCAGTAGGACAATAGAGTCTCCAGGAGGAGCACTTTCAAGCACCCTTCCCAAGGACTCTAAGAAGGCTGGGTACTCTGAACTGCTGTTCGGTGCATAAGCACAGACAACAGTCAGGACCCGTTCCCCAACCCGAAGGCGTAGGGAAGCTACCCTCTCGTCCACCGGAGAAAACCCCAACATACAGGCACCGAGTCGAGGGGCTATGAGAAAGTCCACACCTGCCCGCCGCCTCTCACCATGGGCAACTCCAGAAAAGAATAAAGTCCAGCCCCTATCAAGGAGATTGGACCCAGAGCCCAAGCTGTGTGTTGAGGTGAGCCCGACTATATCTAGCCGGTATCTCTCAACCTCGCGCACCAACTCAGGCTCCTTCCCCGCCAGTGAGGTAACGTTCCAAGTTCCAAAAGCCAGTTTCAGCAACCGAGGATCAGAACGCCAAGGCCCACGCCTTCGGACACTGCCCGATCCACAACGCACCGAACCCCTACTACTGCCCCTCCCATTGGTGGTGGGTCGATGGGAGGGGGGACTCATGTAACTCCTTCGGGCTGGGCCCGGCCGGGCACCATGAGTAAATGCCCGGCCACCAGACGCTCGCTGGCGAGCCCCTCCCCCAGGCCTGGCTCCAGGGTGGGGCCCCGGTAACCCTGTTCCGGGCAGGGTACACAAGTCCTGCTTTTGTGTCTTCATATGGGTTATTATGGATCACACTTTGTCTGACCTGTCACCTAGGAACAGTTTGCCATGGGAGACCCTACCAGGAGCTTTTGCTCCAGACAACATAGCTCCTAAGATCATTCAAGCATGCAAACCCCTCCAGGTGGTGATCCAAGGAGAGGATATATATATATATATATATATATATATATATATATATATATATATATATATATATATATATATATATAATTGTTGTGTAACAGCCTCTGATTGCCTCTGCAAAGGTTGTTCAGTTAATTTTATTTTTATTTATTGGCTTTAGTAAAATCCCTGATTCCTCTTATTTTACAGACAGTATCAGCCCTGAATAACAGTAACAATAGAAATAGTTGTGTTATTTATAGTGATCGCTTACAGAACCTTTTGATCGAGTTGACAAATTAATGTTACGTTCTCATGTTTAACAGCAGTCTCCAGCGCCATGGGAATGGACAGAGGTCGGGTCAAGGCCAGCAGGCTGCGGACGTTCCTCCTTGTTCACCTCCTTCGCCTTCGTCCGCCGTGATGAAGCTGCCCTGATGTGACGTTTCACCACCGGAAAGAGCCAAAACACTAACCAAACCTGATCAGCCGCGGGTCAGTATGTTTACGTCAGTATATGTTCATGCTTGCTGCCCGTCAAAAGTTTGGGGACAACTTTGAGTCTTCAAATTATGAAAAAAAAAACCCTGTAAATGTTTGGATTGTCATAATGCAGCTATAAGAACTCTCAGCTTCATGTTTATTAACATTTCTCATCAGGACGAAAAGCAGGATTTAAATGATGATCTGACAGTTTCCTTTTCTAATCTGTTCTTAAAAACTCACATTAAAGCTCTTTTGCTACAAACGTGTTTTAAACACCTGAAAGGTTTGAGTGCTGATGGAAGTGGGCGTGGCCTTTGCGCTGTATATTGACCATATTTATTCATATCCTCTAAATAAACCTGATAAATTAACTGAGTAATGTGCCTGGAGGTTAAGGCTTTAATATGGCACATTATTATAAACCAACAAATAAAAATATGATCATTTGTATTAAAAGCATTTTTTAAAGCCTTCACAGATTTACTTTCTGGACTAAGCGGTTAACGACGACGATGATGATGATGGTGATATTAGTGTTAATGCTTACTGACCACCTCCTTGTTTCTACGCTCACTGTCCATTTTATCAGCTCCTCTTACTGTATAGGTGCACTTTGTAGTTCTACAGTTACAGACTGTAGTCCATCTGTTTCTCTGATACTTTGTTACCCTGTTCTTCAGTGGTCAGGACCCCCATGGACCCTCACAGAGCAGGTACTATTTGGGTAGTGGGTCATTCTCAGCACTGCAGTAACGCTGACGTGGTGGTGGTGTGTTGTGCTGGTCTGTGTCGGTCAGACACAGCAGTGCTACTGGAGTTTTAAACACTTGTAAGTGTCCACTTACTGTCCACTCTATTAGACACTCCTACCTTGTCATTCCACCTTGTAGATGTAAAGTCAGAGGTGATAGCTCATCTGCTGCTGCAGTTTGTGTTGGTCATCCTCTAGTCCTTCATCAGTGGTCACAGAACGCTGCCCACAGGACGCTGCTGTGTCTGATCCACTGAGACCAGCGCAACACACTCTTAACACAACACCACCACGTCAGTGTTACTGCAGTGCTGAGAATGACCCACCACCCAAATAGTACCTGCTCTGTGAGGGTCCAGGAGCTGATAAAATGGACAGTGAGCGCAGGAAGGAGGTGGTCAGATTGTTATGCCTGATTGGTGTGTGTGTGTGTGTATGGTTAACTCTTCGTCTTAGTCTATGCCAGTGCAAGCTTCCGTCAGCTGTTCGTCTGAGAGTCATGTGACACTTGAACATGTTATGTAACACCTGAGTGAGAATTTTTTTTTGGCGCTGAGGACTCCTTCTCAGTTCTTTCTCTTGTGCAGGCCTGCATGTAAAAAGTGCAAGTATTTCTTCTTTTTATTCCTCTGTCTTTTGTCCTCAAAGTTTTGACAGGCAGTGTCTGTGTGAGAGCCTTTAACTCTTTATCTTCTGTACTTACGCGAGCACAGCTTATCTATAAAGAGATCATTACTGTGGAGGGGGTTAGTGTTGAGTGTTGAGCCTGCCAGCCTTTTACAGTGTTTGCACACATAGTTCGTTTTAAAAGAACCGACCCGGGTTCTGTTAAAGTGAACCTGGAAGGGAAGCAACTGCAGATGGCCTCAGTTGTTTTTTTGTTCAGTGTAAGTGAACTCTAAAGAGGACTCGGTTTTCTTTGGGATCTCAGACCACTTCTTGTTCAGACCACAACTCCATTAGAACTCGGACCCCTTTCACAGCACTCACGGTCCACAGCGCTCGCTGAGTGGGCAGCGTTCTCTGATAAATTCGACCCATCAGATGACGAGAAGAACCACCAGACCCGCCTGCTGCTTGCCTATTGGCCGCGCTTAAACGATTGGCTGAAGTGCATCGCACAAAATTGGAATAATGGCCCTGGGGGTCCGCCGAGGTGGGCTCCACTTTCGGCGGTGGTCCTCACTCAAGCTCCAACCGGCAATGTTTCATTCATTCAGTGTTCTGAGTGAAAGCAGCTGAAAACTGTGTTGCGTGCCGAGCTTAAGTCTTTAACACAGTAAAATCACGTGACCTTATTGCTTTACTCTGTCAGCACTGATGTCTGTCTCAGATCACGGACAGACTTCATCCTGAGTAGAACCTTATAGATTACCCCTGGTCTGTTTTACCTGCTGAAGCACTGAAGACCGTAGGTGTGTGGACCCTGAGCCTCAAGCTCTTCACCATAAAGCAAAGCTAAAGCCGACTGGGGCCGTTTTGTTTTCACAGTGTACAAATTAATCGAACCGCAAAACAAACTACAAACGAACCTCAAGAGGTGGTCTCACTTCGGTTTGTTTTTGGGCCGTTTAGAGGGTCTGAGCTCGTTTGGTGTGTTCACATATGCAAAAACCATGACTCATGACTCACTTCAGACGTGAAATGGAGTATGAAAACACCCTTAAGGCTGCAGTAGTTCTTAATATAATAATATAATAACAATCCATGGTGTTATAAACACACATATTGTAATAACATGTTAAAAAAACCTCATGTTATGACTCATGTAATAAAATCTTAATCCAGTAATGTGTGTAAGGTTGTTTTCCTGCACATTAATTACCGTCCTGCTGTGTCAGTGGGCAGGTTTGGTGACGAGGGTGCAGACAGCAGGCGTGTGGGGCTCCCCGAGCAGCGGCCATCGCTGACCTGCATGCTACGGCTCCAGGGACCCCTCTACACACTGAGCATGCGTGTGTTTGAGTGTAATTGTGCCATAATGTAACAGTACCATAAAAATCCTGTACAAATAACTCTGTGCTGTAAAACAAACTGCACTGCAAAGCCTGACAAGTCAACGTAAGTGATTTGAGGAAACTGATTACCTCAAATGTTTTACGTTCAATAACTTAGTTGCACTTAAGTAAATTGAGCAAATTGTACTAACTCCATTTGTTTTGAGTATTTGGGGCTTATGTTTAAGCTCTACTAACTCCATACAATTAAGTAATTGTAAATTTAGTTCACTGTTAAGATAAACTAGGCTACCGCTTTGACAAATTCATATGTGCAGAGATATGATCAAAGACACTGTTAACAATGTCTTGTCCACCTTAATGTAGTTACAGACCACTTCCTCAAATCCTGACAGGTAGATCCGGATATAATTTCCGTAACATTTAAATACAGTAGCGCCAAACTCAGTAAAAAGACTTAATTCAGCTTTCTCAACACTGATTTGTGATCAGTGAATCTCAAAAGATTATAAGTCTAGTTAACACAAGGGAAAGTAGGCTGGGGAAACTGGCAACCCACAGATGGTGAATGATGGAGACAGATGATTAACAGATGGAGACATGCCCAATATGTAAATATATGATACTAAGAGCCAATAGGAATGAGATTTTACTCAAGAAGGTTGCAAACATTTATCCAGTAAAGCTGAGAGTCTAACCTGAAATGCAATACGTTTATTCAACTCAAAGATCCCGTTTGATTAGATCTTTTAGTCTGAAATCATCAAAATAAAAAAGTCAGAATTTATGAAAAAAGTCAGAATTTCCAATAACCCATCATTGGCCTGTTTGGATTTGCATGTAAAGTATATAATACAT
Source organism: Pygocentrus nattereri (assembly GCF_015220715.1). NCBI lineage: Eukaryota > Metazoa > Chordata > Actinopteri > Characiformes > Serrasalmidae > Pygocentrus > Pygocentrus nattereri. The sequence continues at coordinate 25,596,898 of NC_051217.1, read as the reverse complement.
TTAAATTATAAAAGTGACCTCAACTCAAAATATGCAGAAAAAAATACTTTTACTCAAAATGACCGAGTTACTATCTCAACAATTCATTTTTGAGTTAATTAGAATTTTTCACATTAAGCAACTCCAACTTTCTGTGGTATTTAAGTTGTGTTTACCTTATATTTTCTTTTCGTTTCTTTCATTAAGCTTCATTAAGCGTCATCTGCCTCTCACAGTGTGGAGCTGCTGGATTCGTGTGTCCGTCTACAACCCCAATTCCAAAAAAGTTGGGATGCTGTGCAGAATGTAAATAAAAATAGGATGCAATTGAGTGTTCTTTAGCCCAGAGGACAGTGTCCATGATTTCCAAAAGGAATCTCAAATGTTGATTTGTCGGACAACAGGACACTTTTCCACTTCCCCTCAGTCCATTTTAAATGAGCTCAGGCCCAGAGAAGGTGGTAGCATTTCTGGATTCTTTCATTAAGCTGTGCAGTGAGTTTTACAGTGTAGAAACAACCCCATGTTATATTAACCCTGTGCTGAATGAACTGTTAACCCTCTTGGGTCCACAAACGCACCGGTGGACTAAATTAGATGTTTCTTGGTGATTCTATAAATGTCTTCATGATAATCCAGCTCAGAAATCCAGTTCAAATCCTTCCTGAATCCATAGAGCCGCTCCCCTTCCATTCCATCTCATCACAAGATCCTACGAGACTCACATCCGGAGTTATGAGCCTATGAAGAAGGGCTGAGATACACATCATCTGCCTCTCACCGTGTGGAGCTGCTGGATTCGTGTGTCCGTCTACAACCCCGATTCCAAAAAAGTAGGGATGCTGTGCAGAATGTAAATCAAAATAGGATGCAATTCAGTGGTCTTTAGCCCAGAGGACAGTGTCCATGATTTCCAAAAGAAATCTCAAATGTTGATTTGTCGGACAACAGGACACTTTTCCACTTCCCCTCAGTCCATTTTAAATGAGCTCAGGCCCAGAGAAGGTGGTAGCATTTCTGGATTCTTTCATTAAGCTGTGCAGTGAGTTTTACAGTGTAGAAACAACCCCATGTTATATTAACCCTGTGCTGAATGAACTGTTAACCCTCTGGGGTCCACAAACGCACCAGTGGACTAAATTAGATGTTTCTTGGTGATTCTATAAATGTCTTCATGATAAACCAGCTCAGAAATCCAGTTCAAATCCTTCCTGAATCCATAGAGCCGCTCCCCTCCCATTCCATCTCATCACAAGATCCTACGAGACTCAAATCCGGAGTTATGAGCCTTTGAAGAAGGGCTGAGATACACATCATCTGCCTCTCACCGTGTGGAGCTGCTGGATTCGTGTGTCCGTCTAAAACCCCACTTCCAAAAAAGTTGGGATGCTGTGCAGAATGTAAATAAAAATAGGATGCAATAAAATGCTAAACTATAGTTTTAAAGAAAAATACAACAAAGACAGCATATCAAATGTTGAAACTGAAAACATTCATTGTTTTTGAAAAATATTTGCCCATTTTGAATTTGATGCCAGCAACATGTTCCAAAAAAGTTGGGACGGGGGCCTGTTTACCATGATGTTTCATCACCTCTTCTTTAACAGCACTCTGTAAGCGTTTGGGAACTGAGGAGATGTTGCTGTAGCTCTGAAAGTGAAATGTTTTCTTGTTTGATTCAGGATTTCAGCTGATCATCAGTTTCAGGGGCTGATTTGTCATATTTTTCATTTTATAATGTGCAAAATGTTCTCAGTGGTGACCGGTCTGGACTGCAGGTAGGTCAGTTTAGTACTCGGACTCTTAATACAGAGTAATGCTGCTGTAATACCTGCAGAATGTGGTTTGACATCGTCGTGCTGAAATAATCAAGACCTTCTCTGAAAAAGACGTCATCTGGACAGCAGCACATGTTGCTAAACCATGTTTATATCATTCAGCATTAATGGTGCCTTCACAGATGAGCACATCACCCATGCCATGTGCACTAATGACCCCCTAAACCGTCATGAATACTGCTGTAGAACTGTGCACTGATAACAAGCTGAGTGGTCTTTAGCCCAGAGGACAGTGTCCATGATTTCCAAAAGGAATCTCAAATGTCGATTTGTCGGACAACAGGACACTTTTCCACTTCCCCTCAGTCCATTTTAAATGAGCTCAGGCCCAGAGATGGTGGCAGCATTTCTTGATCCTGTTTATATATGGTTTCTTCTTTGTGTTTTAGAGTTTTAACAGCATTTGTGGATGCAGTGATGAACTGTTTTCACAGTCAGTGGTTTTCAGAAGTGTTTCTGAGCCCATGTAGTGACTTCCACTACAGAATCATGTCTGTTTTTAATGCGCCCAAAGATCACGGCCAGCAATCCTCATCCCTCACATACAGAGATTTCTCCAGATTCTCTTTTAATGATATTATGTACCGTATACATAGATTTCTCAGTTTCAACATTTGATATGTTGTCTTTATTGTTGTCGCTATTTCCAATTACATGTAAGGTTTAAATGATTTGCACACCATTGCATTTTGTTTTTATTTACATTGTGCACAGCGTCCCAACTTTTTGGAAATAAGGTTGTACATTCTGTGTGAAACTGACCGACAGATGCTCAGTAAATCGCTAAGGACTGACTGTCGCGCTGGAAACCCTTCATTCTTCATTCAGTCCACATCAGAGACTCGTGTGAAATGGCGTCAGAGAGTTTCCAGCTGCTGAAGCTGCTGCAGCGGGTTTGGAAAGTAGTGAAGAAAAGAACTTTTATTGAGAATTTCTAAAAATTGTTTTCATTTTTTCAGCTTCAGGACTAAATATCTCTGTACACAGAGCTCCAGGTCAAAAGGGCATCATTATAGAGAGAACTGATGTACACTGGTCAGGCGTAACATCATGACCACCTCCTTGTTTCTATGCTCACTGTCCATTTTATCTGCTCCACTTACTGTATAGGTGCACTTTGTAGTTCTACAGTTACAGACTGTAGCATCTGTTTCTCTGATACTTTGTTACCCTGTTCTTCAGTGGTCAGGACCCCCATGGACCCTCACAGAGCAGGTACTATTTGGGTGGTGGATGATTCTCAGCACTGCAGTAACGCTGACATGGTGGTGGTGTGTTAGTGTGTTGCGCTTGTCTGAGTGGATCAGACACAGCAGTGCTGCTGGAGACACCTCAGTGTCACTGCTGGACTGAGAATAGTCCACCAACCAAAAATATCCAGCCAACAGCTCCTGTGGGCAGCATCCTGTGACCACTGATGAAGTACTAGAGGATGACCAACACAATCGGTGCAGCAGCAGATGAGCTATCGGCGCTGACTTTACAAGTTGGACCAACAAGGTAGGACAAGGTAGGAGTGTCTAATAGAGTGGACAGTGAGTGGACACAGTGTTTTAAAACACCAGCAGCACTGCTGCGTCTGATCCGCTCACACCAGCACAACATACATTGACACACCACCACGTCAGTTTTATTGCAGTGCTGAGAATGATCCACCACCCAAATAGTACCTGCTCTGTGAATGTCCATGGGGGTCCTGACCACAGAGAAACAGATGGACTACAGTCTGTAACTGTAGAACTACAAAGTGCACCTATACAGTAAGTGGAGCAGATAAAATGGACAATGAGCGTAGAAACACGGAGGTGGTCATGATGTTATGCCTGATTTATATATAACGTGTGTGTATTACATCCTATGCAAGAGCCTCTAAAGGCGCATTTAAGAATATATGGGGGAAAAAATGACCTCATCCACTCACTGAAGGTAATTCTCATATAGAGGGTGTGGTGAGATAGTTACGCCCCTGCTGCCCGCCCATGGTGTACGTGCATGCATATGAGTGTGAGGTCTGAGGTGGGTGTGTGAGCACGCAGACCACCCCTGGGAGGCAAGGGTGGTGGTGCGATTTGGTCGAGTTTGCCACAGATGATGCTATACAAGATTTTGATCTAAGCAGATTTTTGTTGTTGTATGAAGTCATGCGTCCAACCCAGCCTCAGCTTCCTCTGAGAGATAACAACCCTGAGAATGTTAAAGGTTCTCTTTATATGTAGGACAGAACGTTATTGTGTCTTATTTACTGTAACACATCCAACAAAGCTAAAGAGCCACAACATGAATAATGTGCCTGTTTCTTTTCTCTCTGTCTTATGTTGATTTGAAGCCTCCTGCTGTCTAATAAGGACCGGAGTGGAACGTGTAAAGGAAGCTACGTTCATCTACTTTGGAACAGCTGTACTGCACAGCGGGAGTCCTGCTGCTGGAGATGATCAGACTGCAGAGCACTTCATGAAGTTGGAGTTAATTCTGGCACAGGAATTATTTCAGATGATTGTAATTAATCTAAGTTTAACACAGCTGTTCAGTTTTTAGCTTTTCGTGATCATCTGCTTCTGTTAAAAACAGAATGTGGGTGTTTTTGTCAGCTGATTTGAGGCAAATACTTGTAAAATAAAGCTAAAAATGTGAAGACTTATGAAGGCATATAGGTCATTTGTAAATTTCTGATTGGTGCTATAACACCTTTAGAGGGCAGCAGTGAGCACCAGTTTTTTGTTTTTTTTTGAGGTTGGCCTTTCATGAGTCAGAAGCTTGGATATCCATACCTAGATGCCGCATTGTCTGCTGTTCTCTAAGGTGATATGTCTGGGCGTCCACCATGTTGGAGAGGTCAATATTCGCTTGTGAACAGATTCACTTGTATTGAGAGACGATGAGCCTCAGGATTAAATCAGCCATGACTTCCTTATTACTCAACTGATTTTCACCTAATCTGTTTACTTATAATCCTCAGACACAGATTAATCCAGGCCGCACGGATCTGCTCTCAGTAGGTTTTATTACTTTAATAACTGATCGTGATAATTAGTCCAGACCAGCAGGACAGTATTCTGTCTGATCCGGACGTTAAAAACCAAGTTTAGTGTGAGAAACAGAATCACACATCAGTAAATCCATCAGTGAGTGAATCAGTTCTGATATTAATACACAGAAAAATAAAATAAACCCCCAAAACACAGTAAGAAGGACGACATCGGCTTCCTATTGTCACGATTGGCTCCTCCAACTCCATGTGCTTTTTGTTTTTGGTCTTCCATGTTTGTTTTGGTTCATGCCCCTTGTTTTGTGACTCCGCCCCTGATTGTTTTCACCTGTCCCTCGTCTTCCCGGTGTCGTATTTAAGCCCTGTGTTTGCCCTTTGTTTTCGCTGGTCTTTGTTTGAATTTGGCTAGTCTTTGTTGATTGTTATCTTTTGTGTTGGTTGTACTGGTCTATGTACAGTTGTTGGTTCTGTTTTATTCTGGTTTGTCATGTCTGTCCCCCAATCTATCTGTGTTGGATCTATGACCCTGGACCATCTTGACTATGACCCTGGATTTGCCCACAATAAAAGTCGCTTATCTCCACATATGCGTCTGCCTCCTCGCTCCCCGTTACACCTATCTGCAAGCTTCTTACCAGAGGAAAAACAACCACATCAGCAGGTTCTCTGGGCCACGTTGACCACACGAACATATATAACCATAAACATCACACAGGCGTGAGTGTGGATCACTGCATTCCCTCCATTATATAATCCCATCCCACTTTCTGAGAGCGATATTCCTGAAATATTGGAATTCTGGACAGTATCTTTCTCAAAATGCCGCTCTGTAATGTTGCTGAATGCAGTCCAGCAGCGATGTTGACCTCCCCAATATGGCAGCGCCATTTGAGGTAACACTTCACATGCGCTCTGCTGCATAACCGTGCTATAAACATGTTACAGCAGATGTCATAAACTGTCATATAACATCTGACGTGTTTATATCAGGGTTGTGTCAGATTTACAGTTCAAGTAGTGTTACTATGTCAAACCGCTGTCCTATAGAACCTTTTTGAAAATGGGCTGTCCTGTATACAAGCTTGATATGGTGTCTATAGAATAACCCTTATCAAAAAGGTTCTGTTTAGAACCACATACAGCACATTCTTCATCAACCTGAAGAGCCGCTTCACCATGCTGAGAACCATTTATGCATGCACATGCTTTTCTGAGTGTTCGTGGTTCTAAATAGAACCACCCTCTTTAAAAAAGATGGTTCTTTAAGGGTTCTTCAATAGAGAGTAGTTCCATACAGAACCAAAACCACTTAAAGAACTCTTTGCATGATGAAGGGATTCTTTGCATGGTGCAGTGGTTCTTCAGATTGATGGACAATGTGCTGTAAATGGTTCTATACAGAACCTTTTCGAAATGGGTTTTATGTAGCAACCAAATGGGAACCAAGAACACTCAAAGAACCATGTACATGGCTGAATGGTTCTGCAGGTTGATAAAGAATGTGTTGTATATGGTTCTATATGGAACCTTTTTGAAAATTGGTTCTACTGTATACAAGCTTGACATAGTGACTATAAAAGAACCCTTTTCAAAAAGGTTTATATGCAACACATTCTCCATCAGTCTGAAGAACCAATTCACCATGCAGAGAACCATTTAGGCGTGCACATGCCTCTCTTGAGTGTTCATGGATCTAAACAGAAGCACACTCTTAAAAGAAGATGGTTCTTTTAAAGAGTTCTTTGCAATGTGCAATGGTTCTTCAGACTGATGGTGAATGTGCTGCATTGGTTCCACCTTAAATGACTCAGCTGTGAAGTTTGAATAAGAAGTCAGTTTCAGTCTCGTTCTAAGATGTTCTAAGATGTTCCACCACAGTTTGAGAACACACTTTCTGCTTCTTTTGTGCTTCTGCTGAAGATGCTTTTTTGGGAAGGTTCTTGATAACGTAATCAAAGGAAAAAAGACTTTATGGCAGAAATAGAGGCTCAAATCGAGGTTAATTATGAAGTTCTGTTGGTGTGACTCTCTGCCTCGTGTTTTGTTGTTTGCGAGGCTGTAAATAAATCAGCCCATTCTTTTCCTTCAGCTGCTCTGAGTCAGTTCACCTCTGATGAGCTGCAGTAATTCATTAAATGACTAAAGTCCTGCTTCCAGCAACAGCCCAGTGGATTAAGCAGAATGCTTTAAATAAAGCAGCGATTCTGGTTCCTCGGTCTGAGTCACTATGTTCTCCGGAGATGCTGGACTGTATGATCAAACTTCAGATTGATAAGGAATGTGTTGTATATGGTTCTATATAGAACCTTTTTGAAAATGGATTCTGTTGTGTACAAGCTTGACATCATAACCGTAGAAGAACCTTTTTGGGTGCTATACAGAACCAAATACAGCACATTCTCCATCAATCTGAAGAACCATTTCACCATGCATAGAAGTTTAGGCATGCAGATGCTTCATTCTACTGTATATAGAAGCACACTCTTAAGATGGTTCTTTAAGGGTTTGCATGAATAAAAGTTTCTTTTCATGGTCCAGTGGTTCTTCAGATTGATGAAGACATTATAACTGCTTGACATTATAACTGTAGAAGAACCTTTTGGGGTGCTATATAGAACCACATACAGCACATTCACCATCGCCAAAGTTCCAAAGAACCATCTAGGTATCTGGATCCTTCTTTGAGTGTTCATGGTTTTATACAGAAGCGGTCTTAACTAAAGAACCTTTGAAGAACCATCTTTTTTAAGTGTGTGCTTCCATATAGAACCATGAACACTCGGAAAAGCATTTGCATGCCTAAAGTTCTCCACATGGTGAAACAGTTCTTCAGATTAATGGAGAATGTTCTGTAGATGGTTCTATATAGAACCTTTTTGAAAAGGGTACTATTATTGTTTAATACATGGTATTTTGTAATTAATTTAATTATTTTATTCTTTATTGTTATCAAGGGTTTTTTTTTTTGGGTAGTTTTGTTGTTATGTGTGTGTATGTGACCGTGTACATATACATATGTTTCAAAAAGGTGAAAAATGAGAATTGGTGAATTGTATTTTTGTGATTGGAAGTATTGTATTTTTCCAATAAAAAAGGGTGCTATAGAGCTACCAAAAGGGTTCTTCTATTTTATAAGCTTGACATCATACCTGTAGAAGAACCTTTTGGAGTGCTATATAGAGCAATATACAGCACATTCTCCATTAAACTGAAGAGCCATTTCACCATGTGGAGAACTTTAGGCATGCAAATGCTTTTCTGTGTGCTCATGGTTCTATGTAGAAACATACTCTTAAAAAAGATGGTTCCTCATGGTTTTACGAAGACCTAAAAAACATTTGGATGATTAAAAGGTTCTTTGCATGGTGAAATGTTTCTTTATAGCAACCAAAGGGTTCTTCTGTTGTTAAAAGTTTGACATTGTAACTGTACACTGTACAAACTGTACCCTTTTCGGGTGCTATATAGAACCATATACAATCTGAAGAACCATTTCACCATGCACGGAACTATTTAGGCATGCAGATGCTTTTCTGAGTGTTCATGGTTCTATATAGAAGCACACTCTTAAGATGGTTCTTTCAGGGTTTGCATGGTGCAAAGGTTCTTCAGATTGATGGAGAATGTTTTTGAAAAGGGTTCTTTGCAGCAACCAAGAGGAACCTTTTTGGTTGCTATTTAGAACCATATACAGCACATTCTTCATTAATCCGAAGAACCATTTCACCATGCGGAGAACTTTAGGTATGCAAATGCTTTTCTGAGTTATCATGGTTCTATATAGAAGCATACACTAAAAAAGATGGCTCTTCAAGGGTTCATTAATAAAGACAGTAGTTCTACACAGAACCAAGAATACTCAAAGAACCTTATTCATGTTTAAAGGGTTCTTGGCGTGGTGAAATGGTTCTCCAGATTGATGGAGAATGTGCTCTAAATGGTTCTATACAGAGCTTTTTTGAAAAGGGTTCTTCTGTTCTTACAAGCTTGACATCGTATCTGTTAAAGAGCCTTTTTGGGTGCTGTATAGAACCATATGCATTCTCCATCAATCTGAAGAACCATTTCACCATGCAAAGAACCATTTAGTCATGCAAGAGTTCATGGTTCTAGATAGAGCCATTTTCTTTAATGAAGAACCCTTGAAGAACCGTCTTTAAAGTTTAATGATGATTTCAGCGATATGGTTGAGTACATGTCATATTTGTTTGTAATATATGTTGACACCTAGACCATCTTAGGCTCGGTGAATTAAATGGGTTCTAAGACTGCTGTACTGAAGTAACATTCTGATGGGTTTGCATGTTTAGTGCTGTCACTGGATGGATGGGTCTGGGACACTGTGCACCTCTGACTGGGCGGGGTGTTTAGAGGGGTTTTGTTTACAGTTCTGTTGTTCTGGAGAGCCTGGGAATGAATCTAGATCTCTGTATGTTTCTGTTAGTTGGAACTCGTCTGGTGGGTGGCTTTTGGACAACAACTTGCCTTGTTTGCATTTTTGGGCACCTACAAAACTGCTGCAGGGAAACAAGCACAAGTCTGCCTGAAGACATTTGTAGAAAATAGAAATGAAAACAGGGAAACAGCTTTAAAGCGATAGTTTGGCCGAAAAGTCAAATTGCCAGGTCATGGTTCATTGCAGAGAAACTTACCAACCTGGATTTCTGCATAGAGCCGAATACAGTTTAGTCACAGATTTTTGAACTGAAATGGTGTAAATCATATCAGATTTTAGAACCAGAACTACCAAATGTGTTCTAGACAATACGATTTTAGAACCTGAACTATCTGAGTACGGCTCATCAAATGAGAGTTTAGAACCTGAACTGAGGATGACTCATCCAATCAGAGTATAGAACCTGAACTGAGTAGGGCTCATCCAATCAGAGTTTAGAACCTGAACTGAGGACGGCTCATCCAACCAGAGTTTAGAATCTGAACTGAATATGGCTCATCCAATCAGAGTATAGAACCTGAACTGAGTACGGCTCATCCAATCAGAGTTTAGAACCTGAACTGAGTACGGCTCAACCAATCAGATTTTAGAACCAGAACTGAGGATGGCTCATCCAATCAGATTTTAGAACCTGAACTATCAGAGTATGGCTCATCCAACCAGAGTTTAGAACCAGAAATGAGTAAGGCTCATACAGTCAGAGTATAGATCCTGAACTGAGTACGGCTCATCCAATCAGAGTTTAGAACATGAACTGAGGATGGCTCAATCAATCAGAGTTTAGAACCTGAACTGAGTATGTCTCAACCAATCAGAGTTTAGAACCTAAACTGAGGATAGCTCATCCAGTCATCAGATTTCAGAACCTAAACTGAGGACGACTCATCCAATCAGATTTTAGAACCTGAACTGAGTACAGCTCAACAAATCAGATTTTAGAAGCTGAACTGAGTACGGCTCAACCAATCAGATTTTAAAACCTGAACTCAGTATGGCTCATCCAATCAGATTTTAGAGCCTGAACTAAGTACGGCTCAACCAATCAGATTTTAGAGCCTGAACTATCTGAATACAGCTCATCCAATCAGATTTTAGAGCCTGAACTATCTGAGTACGGCTCATCCAATCAGATTTAGAGCCTGAGCTATCTGACTACGGCTCATCCAATCAGATTTAGAGCCTGAACTATCTGAGTACAGCTCATCCAATCAGCGTTTAGAACCTGAACTAAGTACGGCTCATCCAGTCAGATTTTAGAAGCTGAATTGAGGATGGCCCACCCAATCAGAGTTTAGATCCTGAACTGAGTATGGCTCAACCAATCAGAGTTTAGAATCTGAACTGAGTACGGCTCATCCAATCAGAGTTTAGAACCTGAACTGAGTACGGCTCATCCAACCAGAGTTTAGAATCTGAACTGAGTATGGCTCATCCAATCAGAGTATAGAACCTGAACTGAGTACGGCTCATCCAATCAGAGTTTAGAACCTGAACTGAGTACGGCTCAACCAATCAGATTTTAGAACCAGAACTGAGGATGGCTCATCCAATCAGATTTTAGAACCTGAACTATCTGAGTACGGCTCATCCAACCAGTGTTTAGAACCTGAACCGAGTACAGCTCATCCAAAGAGATTAGAACCTGAACTTAGTACTGCTCATCCAATCAGAGTTGAGAACCTGAACTGTGTATGGCTCATCCAATCAGAGTACAGAACCTGACCTCAGTACGGCTCATCCAATCAGATTTTAGAACCTGAACTATCAGAGTATGGCTCATCCAACCAGAGTTTAGAACCAGAAATGAGTAAGGCTCATCCAGTCAGAGTATAGAACCTGAACTGAGTACGGCTCATCCAGTCAGATTTTAGAAGCTGAATTGAGGACGGCCCACCCAATCAGAGTTTAGATCCTGAACTGAGTACGGCTCATCCAATCAGAGTTTAGAACATGAACTGAGGATGGCTCAACCAATCAGAGTTTAGAACCTAAACTGAGGATAGCTCATCCAGTCATCAGATTTTAGAAGCTGAATTGAGGACGGCCCACCCAATCAGAGTTTAGATCCTGAACTGAGTATGGCTCAACCAATCAGAGTTTAGAATCTGAACTGAGTACGGCTCATCCAATCAGAGTTTAGAACCTGAACTGAGTACAGCTCATCTAACCAGAGTTTAGAATCTGAACTGAGTATGGCTCATCCAATCAGAGTATAGAACCTGAACTGAGTACGGCTCAACCAATCAGATTTTAGAACCAGAACTGAGGATGGCTCATCCAATCAGATTTTAGAACCTGAACTATCTGAGTACGGCTCATCCAACCAGTGTTTAGAACCTGAACCGAGTACAGCTCATCCAACCAGTGTTTAGAACCTGAACCGAGTACAGCTCATCCAAAGAGATTAGAACCTGAACTTAGTACTGCTCATCCAATCAGAGTTGAGAACCTGAAATGAGTACAACTCATCCAATCAGATTTTAGAGCCTGAACTATCTGAGTATGGCTAATCCAGTCAGATTTTAGAACCTGAACTGAGTATGGCTCATCTAATCAGAGTACAGAACCTGAACTGAGTATGGCTCATCCAATCAGAGTTTAGAACCTGACCTCAGTACGGCTCAACCAATCAGATTTTAGAACCAGAACTGAGGATGGCTCATCCAATCAGATTTTAGAACCTGAACTATCAGAGTATGGCTCATCCAACCAGAGTTTAGAACCAGAAATGAGTAAGGCTCATCCAGTCAGAGTATAGATCTGGAACTGAGTACGGCTCATCCAATCAGAGTTTAGAACATGAACTGAGGATGGCTCAACCAATCAGAGTTTAGAACCTGAACTGAGTATGTCTCAACCAATCAGAGTTTAGAACCTAAACTGAGGATAGCTCATCCAGTCATCAGATTTCAGAACCTAAACTGAGGACGACTCATCCAATCAGAGTTTAGAACTGAACTGAGTACTGCTCAACCAATCAGAGTTTAGAACCTGAACTGAGTATGGCTCATCCAATCAGATTTTAGAATCTGAATTGAGGACAGGCCACCCAAACAGAGTTTAGAAACTGACTTCAGTACGGCTCAACCATTCAGATTTTAGAACCTGAACTATCAGAGTATGGCTCATCCAACCAGAGTTTAGAACCTGAAGTGAGTAAGGCTCATCCAATCAGAGTATAGAACCTGAACTGAGTACGGCTCATCCAATCAGATTTTAGAACCTGAACTGAGTACGGCTCAACCAATCAGATTTTAGAACCTGAACTGAGTACAGCTCAACAAATCAGATTTTAGAAGCTGAACTGAGTACGGCTCAACCAATCAGATTTTAAAACCTGAACTCAGTATGGCTCATCCAATCAGATTTTAGAGCCTGAACTAAATACGGCTCAACCAATCAGATTTTAGAGCCTGAACTATCTGAATACAGCTCATCCAATCAGATTTTAGAGCCTGAACTATCTGAGTACGGCTCATCCAATCAGATTTAGAGCCTGAGCTATCTGACTATGGCTCATCCAATCAGATTTAGAGCCTGAGCTATCTGAGTACAGCTCATCCAATCAGAGTTTAGAACCTGAACTAAGTACGGCTCATCCAGTCAGATTTTAGAAGCTGAATTGAGGACGGCCCACCCAATCAGAGTTTAGATCCTGAACTGAGTATGGCTCAACCAATCAGAGTTTAGAATCTGAACTGAGTACGGCTCATCCAATCAGAGTTTAGAACCTGAACAGAGTACGGCTTATGCAATCAGATTTCAGAACCTAAACTGAGGACGACTCATCCAGTCAGAGTTTAGAACTGAACTGAGTACTGCTCAACCAATCAGAGTTTAGAAACTGAAGTGAATATGGCTTCATCCAATCAGATTTTAGAACCTTAACTGAGTACGGCTCAATCAATCAGAGTTTAGAACCTAACCTGAGTACAGCTTATCCAATCAGATTTTAGAACCTGAACTGAGTATGGCTCATCCAATCAGATTTTAGAACCTGAATTGAGGAAAGCCCACCCAATCAGAATTTAGAACCTGAACTGAGTATGGCTCAATCAATCAGAGTTTAGACCCTGAACTGAGTACAGCTCATCCAATCAGAGTTTAGAACCTGAACTGAGTACAGCTCAACTAATCAGATTTTAGTACCTGAACTGAGTGTGGCTCAGCCAATCAGATTTTATAAACTATCTGAATTAGCATCAGCCAAACACATTTTAGAACTGAACCTTTCTGCATGCTGTCCAATGTTTAAAAAAATCCTGCATAATTAAGTGGTTAAGATGTAAACAGAGTGGTTCTGAGTGGTTTGGTGTGAAACGCCCTGTTCTAGATAAATTTAGCAAGTCAGAACCGTTTGCAGTGGTGGTGATAGGAACCAGCCGTCCCCCTCTAAAAGCTCCTCACAGAAAGTTCCTACATAAAATGGTTCTGAATTCACTGCCTGATGACTGAGACGCTGTTTTATGATAGTTTAGAGAACTTAAACTCCATTCATGGTGGAGGGAGACATGCAGGGCGCTGTGTGGCAAAATAGTCCCCAAAGAAAACTTATTCCAGATTTTCAGATCATTATTTTGAGCAACAGGATGAAGGGAGACAGAGAAGAATAATGAACAACCTCCAGTGTTCTACTGCTTTTGTGCAACAGATTTACAAAGTAACCAGTAAAGCAAAGTATACTATATGCACAAAAGTATTGAGACACCTACATATCACACCCACAGGAGCTTCTATGAATCCCCCCTTTGCAGCTACAACAGCTTCCACTCTTCTGGGAAGCTTCCTACAAGATGTTGGAGAGTGTCTGTGGGATTTTGTGTCCATTCATCAAGAAGAGCATTTGTGATGTCAGACACTGATGTTGCATGATAATAATAATAATCTTTATTTGTATAGCACCTTTCATACATACATGCAACTCAAAGTGCTTTACAGAATAAATAAAAAGAAAACAAAGATAAGCAAAACACATTAAAAGAAATAAAGATAGAAGGAAACAAAATAAAATAATGAAATAAACTGAAAAAGATAAAATGAAAGAGATAGAACAGACAAATGTTTCTTAACTAAAAGCAGATCTAAACAGGAAGGTTTTAAGATTACTCTTGAAGCTGTACAGGGATGTAATGCCTCTTAGCTCCTCAGGAAGAGAGTTCCAAAGCTTTGGGCCGTAGTGGCTAAAAGCACCCTCGCCAATCTTTAACCGGGTTTTAGGAATCACCAGTAGATTACTGTTTGAAGACCTGAGAGACCTGACAGGAACATATCTCACCATCATTTCACTGAGGTAAAGAGGAGCAAGACCATGAAGACATTTAAAAACCATCACCAGAACCTTAAAATCTATTCTAAAACTGACAGGTAACCAGTGCAGTGAGTGGAGTGCAGGTGTAATATGATCTCTCTTTCTTCTCCGGGTCAAGACCCTTGCAGCAGCATTCTGAACTCGCTGTAGGTGAGAGATAGAGCTCTTTGGGAGAGCAGATAAAACAGCGTTGCAATAATCTATCCTTGATGTGATAAATGCATGGACAAGTTTTCCACTATCAGCAGGAGAGAGCATATCTCGGACCTTAGCGATGTTTCTAAGGTGAAAATAAGCTGTCTTGCATGTAGTCATGATGTGTGATTTAAAGCTGAGCTCATTATCAAAAGTGACGCCCAAGTTCTTAACACATTGTTTGGCCTTCAGATTCATTTGATTTAAATAAGTCTGAACATCATTCTTTTGTGAATCACTGCCAATAACAAGAACCTCTGTCTTCTCTTTATTTAATTGCAGAAAATTGTCTGACATCCATGTCTGTATATCACCTATGCACTCAAACAGTGAGCTAATTGATTTTAGGGCTTTAGGTTCTAAAGAAATGTAAAGTTGAGTGTCATCTGCATATTGATGATAACTAATACCATGTTTGTTAATGATATGCGGTAATGGAAGCATATATAGGTTGAACAGTAAAGGCCCAAGAATTGATCCTTGGGGGACGCCACAAGTTATTTTTTGACGTGTGGAGGAAGAGGTACCTAATGCAACATAGTAATCGCGCCCAGTTAGATACGATCTAAACCAGTCTAAGACTAAGCCACTAAGGCCTACCCAGCTCTGTAGTCGATCAATAAGTATTTCATGATCAACAGTGTCAAAAGCAGCGCTTAAATCTAGGAGAAAAAGGACTGAGAGTTTGCCTGCATCTTTATTCAATCTCAGGTCATTTACTACCCTAACTAGTGCTGTTTCAGTGCTATGGAGAGCTCTGAAACCAGACTGAAAAGTGTCATTTATTTGGTTTACTTTAACATAATCATTCAACTGGGTTGACACAACTTTTTCAATGATTTTGCTAAGAAAAGGAAGGTTAGATATAGGTCGATAATTATTGAGAAATGTGGGATCAAGATTTCTGTTCTTTAGTAGTGGTTTAACCACTGCAGTTTTAAGAATATTAGGGAATTCTCCCAGTTGCAAGGACTGATTAACAATCATTAGAACTTCATTAGATAATGAGCTCAGAACCTGCTTGAAAAAGCATGTTGGTAGAGGGTCCAGTTCACATGTAGAGGATTTAAGTGATGAAGTCACGTCAAATAGTGTTACCATGTCAACTTCCTTGAAGTAAGACATATTACAGTTAGGATGACTAACTGATATCAGGGCTGGTAGTCTATTAGTGCTTGTTGCTATATTCTGCCTTAAATTAGTAATCTTGTCCCCAAAAAATATTGCAAACTCATCACATTTTTCAACTGAAACGGATTCAGGGAAGACATGGGAGGTGGGGTTTACTAGCCGATCTATACTTCTGAACAGGGCAGCTGAGTTATTACTGGTTGAGTCGATTAAGGTAGAGTAATAGTTTTTCCGTGCTGATTTCACTTCACTGTTGTAAGTCTGTAATGTTGTTTTATAGATATCAAAATGTACTACCAATTTTGACCTTCGCCAACATCTCTCAGCCTGCCTGCAGTCTTGCCTGAGTTTTATAATAGATGTAGTGTTTCTCCAGGGCATCTTAATTCTTCCAGAAATAGTTTTAGTTACTTTTGGTGCCACAACATCAATACAGCTCCTAACTCTGTGTATGAATGTTTCAACTTACTCATTCCCATTTTCTGAGAGGGGAGGGAGGGACTGTATCATGTCTGTGAAGGCCACGGCACTGCCAGCACTGAGATAACGCTTGGCATGAGAGGGTCTGGCTCACAATTTCCATCCTAGATCATCCCAAAGGTGTTCATTGGGGTTGAGGTCAGGACTCTGTGAGGGTCAGTCAAGTTTTTCCACACCAAACTCAGCCAGTCAGGCCTTTATGGAGCTGCTTTGGTCACTGAGGCTCAGTCATGCTGGAACAGGAAAGGTTCTTCCCCAAACTGTTCCCACCAAGTTGGCATTGATTCCCTTCACTGGAACTAAGGGTTCTAAACCAACCCCTGATAAACAGCCCTGTAGCATCATCCCTTCTCCTCCAAACTTTACAGCTGGCACAGTGCAGTCAGGCAGGTAGCGTTCTCCTGGCATTCGCCAAACCCAGACTCATCCATCAGACAGACAGATAGAGAAGCTGATTGGTCACTCCACAGAACATGGTTCCTCTGCTCTGGTCCAGTGGTGGCGGTTAACTCCACTCTGTCGGACGCTTATCATTGTGCTTGGTGATGTAAGGCCTGCATGCAGCTGCTTGACCTGCTCAAACCCTGCCTGAAGCTCCCAGCCCTCAGTTTCTGTGCTGATGTTGATGCCAGAGGAGGTCTGAACTCTGTAACTTTACGTGGTCTGATACTTCATGGCTGAGTTGCTGTGTTTCCTAATTGCTTCCACTTTTCAATAATACACTCACAGCTCATTGTGAAACTTCTAGCAGGGAAGAAATTTCACAAAAATCTTAGTACAGTCCCACCCTCAAAGCTCTTTAGAATGATCCATTCTTTCACAGAAGGTACTGATACTTCAGTAAAATAATGACTCAAGTAAAAGTTAAAGTATTAGGTCAAAAAGACTGCTTAAGTACTGAGTAAAGTATAAACCTGCAGTGGAGCTGCTTAATGAATCCAGCATCAGTCAAAACACAAGATGAAGTTTGTATTCTTCTCTTTTTGGGGTTCTTTTGTTCTAAAATTAAACACTAAAGCTCCGTCAGCTAAAGTCAGAGATGAGACCAAGTTCAAAGCAGTGCAGATGCTGTCAAAACCGAAACAGAATGAAATTAAACACAAAAAGGAATTAGGAACTAAATATGAATGACTAAAACATAACTGAGTTAGTAGACTCCTTTTCTCACTAATATATGTAATAATATGTAACTAGTTACTACCCACCTTCCAAGTTCCAGATATATATATATATATATATATATATATATATATATATATATACATTATGTATCTCACAAAAGTGAGTGCACCCCTCACATTTCTGCAGATATTTTATTCTATCTTTTCATGGGACGACACTATAGAAATGAAACTTGGATATAACTTAAAGGAGTCAGTGTGCAGTTTGTATAGCAGTGCAGATTTACTGTGCTCTGAAAACAACTCAACACATATCCATTCATGTCTAAATAGCTGGCAGCACAAGTGAGTCCACCTCACAGTGAACGTGTCCACATTGTGCCCCACATTGTGTCCCTCCCTGGTGTCATGTGACTCGTTAGAGCTACAAGGTTCTAGGTGTGAAAGGGGAGCAGGGCTGTTAAGTTTGGTACTTTGGGTACAAATCGCTCTTACTGACAACTGGATATTCAACACGGCACCTCATGGCAAAGAACTCTCTGAGGATGTGAGGAATAGCATTGTTGCTCTCCACAAAGACAGCCTAGCCTATAAGAAGACTGCTAACACCCTGAAACTAAGCTATTGTACAGTGGACAAGGTCATACAGCGGTTTTCCAGGACAGATTCCACTTGGAACAGGCCTCACCATGGTCGACCAAAGACGTTGAGTCCACATGTTTAGCGTCATGTCCAGAGGTTGGCTTAAAAAAATAGACGCATGAGTGCTGCCAGCATTGCTGCAGAGGTTGAAAAAGTGGGAGGTCAGCCTGTCAGTGCTCAGACCATACGCCGCACAATGCATCAACTCAGTCTGCATGGCCGTCATCCCAGAAGGAAGCATCTTCTGAAGCTCATTCACAAGAAAGCCCGCAAACAGTTTGCTGAAGACAAGCAGTTCAAGAATATGGATTACTGGAACCATGTCCTGTGGTCTGATGAGACCAAGATAAACTTGTTTGGCTCAGATGGTGTCCAGAGTTCAGGTATCGGAGGAGAAGATCTAGGATCGGTGCAGCTCTGCTTTTAGGGGGTTGATTAGTGCTGCAGGCGCTGTATGTGTTTTTAATATCAGCAGTTTCTTCCGCCAGAAAAGTAGTTCCAGCTCAGACTGCAAGTGTGGTGGTGGTAGCCAGTGGAGCCGCGTGGGCTGTTTGCGAGGGATTGTGTTTTTCTTTGGCCTGTTCTAAGGCCACAGTCGGGCTGAGCCGCGTCTGACAGCAGGTCCGATTCGGCTGTTTCTCGCTAAGCCAGATAACAAGGCCTAACAGCGGCGTGGATAAAGCCTCTGAACGGCCCAACAAAGCCAGGGGCTTTACTGCCCCGCAATCTGCTGACTCGCCCTGCTGCAGCTAATACAGCCCTCTGACCGCCCCACTATTGTTACTCCCAACCTGCCTGTTTTTCTCTGCTATCACTCCATCCATCTCTTCATCCCCCCATCACTCTCTCTCCACACTGTGAGCCTCTCTCTCTCCCTCTGTTGTCCCTTTTCCTCTCTGTCCCTCTGTTTCTTTTTCTCTCTTTTCTATCGTGTTTTGTTCTCTCTCTCTATCTCCATCTCACTCTCCTTACTTTCTCTTACTCTTACACTCTTTTTCTGTCTCTCTCCATCCTCTCTCTCTCCCCTCCCTTCCCTCTTTTCTATCTCTCTTGCTTTTCACTTTCTCTATTATTCTCCTCCTTCTCTTTTTCTCTTTTCTGCTTCTCTATCTTCCTGTTATTCTTTTCCTTATTTCTCACTTTCTCTCTTCCCTTTCTCTTTCTCTATTTCTTTCTGTCTCTCTCCATCTTCTCTCACTCTCCCCCTCACTCTTTCCTCTCTCTCTTCTCTTTCTCTGTTTCTCTCTTTCTCTGCCTCTTCCCTCACTCTCACCCACTCTCTTTTTTCTCTCTCTTGCTTTTCTTTTTCCATTATTCTCCCCCTTATCTCTCTTTCTCTCTGTCTCTCTCTATCTCTTTTCTGTCTCTTCGACTTCTCTCTCTCTCTTTCTCTCTCTTTCAATTAAATTCATATCAGTTCAGCTTAATTAGTTGGACTTATTGTTCCCAAATCACAATAAAGTTTTTAAAAAGTCAAATCTCTCTCTCTCTCTCTCTCTCTCTCTCTCTCTCTCTCTGTCTCTCTCTCTCTCTTTCTCTTCTCCCTCTCTCTCTCTTTCTCTCTCTCTCTCTCTCTCTCTCTCTCTCTCTCTCTCTCTCTATGACCCCCTCTCCCTCCATCACTCTCTCTCTTTCCATCCATGACCCCCTCCTCTCCCTTTCTCTCGTTCTTGTTTGCTCTGTCTCACTCTGGTCAGTCACAGGCTCTCTCGGCCGCTGCACTGGTACACTGACCGCTCACACACCCCTGACGGAGGACGACAGGGCTGACCGCCGTGTGGTGTGAACGGTAGTGTGTGTGTATGTGTGTGTGTCGGGTGTGTGTGTTTCTGCGTCTCTCTCAGCCATGTGCGAGTGTCTGCGAGGGATTTTTCGGGTCACCTGGACACCCACTTCTCGCTCAGGTGAGTCAGCTTGCAGTGTAACTACTCATTAAAGGGGAACACCACCAATTTACTGAAATTCCTCTATAATTCAGTGTTTAAGATTCAAACAGTCGTTTAGATTCGTAAAACAGCGTCTCAGTCATCAGGCAGTGAATTCAGAACTATTTCATGTAGGAACTTTCTGTGAGGAGCTTTTAGAGGGGGACGTCTGGTTCCTATCACCACCACTGTGAACAGTTCTGACTTGGTAAGTTTATCTAGAACAGAGCGTTTCTTACCAAACCGCTCAGAACTGCACTGATTACATCTTAACCAGTTAATTATGGAGAAATTTTTAAAAATCAGTGGCATTCCCCTTTAAAGATGGCTGCCTAAAGGCTGCCTAAAGGCTGCCTACGAACCAAATATTACCAGAGGTCAAAGGGCAATAAGATATTAGTGCTAATTGATAAATCGTCAATACTGATGTACCAGTATGCTAAACACAAATTTAACTCATTCATGACCAACAGCTGGATTTAATGATAATGAAAAAGACCACAGAACGTGTTCTGATTGGTGGAAAATGACTAGATTTTGTAGAGCTATATCTTGGATCATCATCTCACAGTCCTCATTAGATTTTTGGTGATTAAGCCTAATTTTCTGACTTCATTTACAATAAAAATCAGATTTTCTATTGTTTTGTTTAATCTGTCACCTTGTGCTGACAAAAGTAACTAAATATGAATGACTAAAGCAGAAGTAGACTCCTTTACTCACTAAAATACCTTAGTAAGAAAAAAATATTAAACATATTAAAAATAAAAAATAGTGAGGAGAGCGCAAATCAAGTACATGTACTTGAGTAAGTGTAAGTAGTTACTACCCACTTCTGGTTTTATGCAAGAAAATATTGTGTGACCAAAAAATGACTAACCTAAAAGTGCTGCTTGCATAAGTATTCAACCCCTGTTGCCCTAACGTGGACACACCTGGCTTCCAATCAGCTTAAAACCTTTATATATATCTATATGGCAGTTTTTTGAAAAACAAGAAGGATTCTCCTCTGATGTCAAGCTTCTTTACAACAGAAGAGCCCTTTTTAGTGCCATATGGGGCAGTCATGGGCTGGAGGGAACTGGCCCTGTGACCGGATGGTCGCCGGTTTGATCCCCAGAGCCGAGAGTTTATGACTGAGGTGTCCTTGAGCAAGACACCTAACCCCCAACTGCTCCCCTGGTGCCGTGGATAGGGCTGCCCACTGTCCCCTAATGTGTGTATCCTCACTAGCATGTATGTGGTGTTTCACGTCACGGATGGTTTAAATGTGGAGATGGAATTTCCCAGTTTGTGGGATTTAAAAAACTATCACTTATAGAACCATATAGAACACACTCTTTAAAAAGATGGCTCTTTAAAGGTTCCCTAACAAAGACAGTAGTTCTATGCAGAACCAAGAACACACATAGAACCTTTTGCATGCTTAAAGGGTTCTTAGCATGGTGCAATCGTTCTTCAGATTGATGGAGAATGTGCTGTAAATGGTTCTATATAGAACCTTTTTGAAAAGTGTTCTATAAAGCAACCAAAAGGGATCTTCTGTTGTTACAAGCTTGACGTCCTAACTGTAGAAGAAGCTTTTTAGTTCCATATAGAACCACATACAACACGTTCTCCCTCAATCTGAAGAACCATTTCTCCATGCAGAGAACCCTTTAAGCATGCAAGTGGTTCTTTGAGTGTTCATGGTTCTGTAGAGGACCATCTTTTTGCTTAAGAGTGTATTGGATATAGAATTGTAATCAGTTTTGAAAGTGTTGAAGTGTTGATATCGGGTCTGTACCCAGTATCGGCCGATCCTGAGTTCAGGTATTGGAGGAGAAGATCTAGGATCGGTGCAGCTCTGCTTTTAGGGGGTTGATTAGTGCTGCAGGCGCTGTATGTGTTTTTAATATCAGCAGTTTCTTCTCCCAGAAAAAGTAGTTCCAGACCTTAGTGATGAATTTTGTGATTTTAAGTGGAACAAATTATCTTTTCAGCTGTGTGTTTTGAAAAATGTCTTCAGATTTGAGCTTTTCAAAGGAAATTTAACAGATTTTCAGATGTGGACACTGAGGGTTAATTATGTCACACGATTTAATTACATAGAGTCAAGATGTTTGTTTGTGACCTCAAGATAAAATGCTGTTTGTTGAAGGTTGACTTATTCTTGGTTTGCAGTTAAACAAGCCTTTTAGTTCCTTTTTGGGGAGCATGAGTGTGAACCATAATACAGATTTATTATT
This sequence comes from Pygocentrus nattereri, assembly GCF_015220715.1. Classification (NCBI taxonomy): domain Eukaryota; kingdom Metazoa; phylum Chordata; class Actinopteri; order Characiformes; family Serrasalmidae; genus Pygocentrus; species Pygocentrus nattereri. Next base: position 25,574,609 of record NC_051217.1, on the reverse strand, counting down.
TTAACCTATTGAGAAATTAAATCAGTGACAGGTTTCTATCCCATAAAGCAGCATCACACTCTGGCCAAATGGGTTTTTATGTTTTTAAATAGCATTATGTGCACTTTAAGTATGATATGCAGGTCCTGAGTATGGCTGGGTATCATTTCAATATTGATACCGATTCCCAAACAATATTTTTTGATACCTTTTTTAAGATTACAAACTGGAAGTGGGCGTGGCCTACAGCAAACAGGAGTGCACAGTGCTAGAACTAGGGTTATTTACCGACTGTACCAAATTTCAAAAGTTTCAAAAGATTTTTAAAAAATTAACAAAAATTTTTTTTTTATTAAAAAACATCAATCAATCAATCAATCAATCAATCAATCAACCTTTATTTTGACTCAGAAGTACATTGAGGGCAATCCTCATTTCAATGTAGCCAAGCATTTACAAAAACAGGGATTGACATGACAAAGAAAATGATAACTACATTTAATCATTTTAAATTAAAAGAAAATTTAAAATAGCAGTGAATGAAAGATAAAAGTAGATAAAAATACAACTTGAGATTTAAATGATAAGAAATTAAGATCAAAAGTAGATAAGAAATTAGTAAGGTAATAATACAATATCACAAAAAATCTTTTAAAAAGTAATGATAAAAAACTATTTAAAATAGTTGGTTGATTTTGATTTATAAGACACTCTCCGGTCATTTGCCAGAATACAGTCATGGCCAAAAGTTTTGAGAATGATACAAATATTAATTTTTACAAAGTCTACTGCTTCAGTTTTTATAATGGCAATTTGCATAATCTCCAGAATGTTATAAAGAGTGATCAGCTTAACGGCAATTAATTGCAAAGTCAATATTTGCCTAGAAAATGAACTTTATCCCCCAAAACACATTTCAACTTCATTGCAACCCTGCCTTAAAAGGACCAGCTAACATTGTTTCAGTGATTGCTCCATTAACACAGGTGTGAGTGTTGATGAGGACAGGGCTGGAGATCAATCTGTCATGATTAAGTAAGAATGACACCACTGGACACTTTAAAAGGAGGCTGGTGCTTGGCATCATTGTTTCTCTTCTGTTAACCATGGTTATCTCTAAAGAAACATGTGCAGTCATCATTGCACTGCACAAAAATGGCCTAACAGGGAAGAGTATCGCAGCTAGAAAGATTGCACCTCAGTCAACAATCTATCGCATCATCAAGAACTTCAAGGAGAGAGGTTCCATTGTTGCCAAAAAGGCTCCAGGGCGCCCAAGAAAGACCAGCAAGCGCCAGGACCGTCTCTTAAAAGTGTTTCAGCTACGGGATCGGGCTACCAGCAGTGCAGAGCTTGCTCAGGAATGGCAGCAGGCAGGTGTGAGTGCATCTGCACGCACTGTGAGGCGGAGACTCTTGGAGCAAGGCCTGGTCTCAAGGAGGGCAGCAAAGAAGCCACTTCTCTCCAGAAAAAACATCAGGGACAGACTGATATTCTGCAAAAGGTACAGGGAGTGGACTGCTGAGGACTGGGGTAAAGTCATTTTCTCTGATGAATCCCCTTTCCGATTGTTTGGGACATCTGGAAAACAGTTTGTTCGGAGAAGACGAGGTGAGCGCTACCACCAGTCTTGTCTCATGCCAACTGTAAAGCATCCTGAAACCATTCATGTGTGGGGTTACTTCTCAGCCAAGGGAATCGGCTCTCTCGCAGTCTTGCCTAAAAACACAGCCATGAATAAAGAATGGTACCAGAATGTCCTCCGAGAGCAACTTCTCCCAACCGTCCAAGAGCAGTTTGGTGATCAACAATGCCTTTTCCAGCATGATGGAGCACCTTGCCATAAAGCAAAGGTGATAACTAAATGGCTCAGGGAACAAAACATAGAGATTTTGGGTCCATGGCCTGGAAACTCCCCAGATCTTAGTCCCATTGAGAACTTGTGGTCAATCATCAAGAGACAGGTGGACAAACAAAAACCTACAAATTCTGACAAAATGCAAGCATTGATTGTGCAAGAATGGACTGCTATCAGTCAGGATTTGGTCCAGAAGTTGATTGAGAGCATGCCAGAGAGAATTGCAGAGGTCCTGAATAAGAAGGGTCAACATTGCAAATATTGACTTGCTGCATTAACTCATTCTAACTGTCAATAAAAGCTTTTGTTACTCATAATATGATTGCAATTATATTTCTGTATGTGATAAAAACATCTGACAAACACACATAAAAACCAGAGGGCAGCAGATCATGTGAAAATATAATATTTGTGTCATTCTCAACTTTTGGCCATGACTGTACATCACTTAATTGATAAATACAAATAACAGTAATTATCAGACTCGCTCTAGTAACTGGATCAGCTGCCAGGTATAGTTTTTACTGAACAAATCTGCTTTTAGTCACAGTGCACCAGTGAGCTGGAATTCACTAGACCAGAGTCCAGACCTCAACACCACTGCATAGGTTTGATTACTTCAGAAAATCATCAACCAGCTTCTCAGACTGAGCTTTGGAGGCGTGTCTGCAGATTCTTTGAGGAGCTGAAAGTGAGGCTCCTGAGAAGAATGGAAGCTGGACTGAAGGGAAAGCCCCCCCCACTCCCCCCAATTCTTCAGTGATATGAAGCTAAAGTCAGATATTCTCCAGATTCTTGGTGGAATTTTCCCGTTCCACCTTATATAGTGCAGCAGTTACATTCTGGCACTTCAGGCGTGCTGGACTATTTAAGGTGGAACGGGAAAGTTAGCTAGATAGCTACCGAGAGTGCTATTAGTGATTTTATATGCTTCTTATGAAGAAAAACACCAAAATTCACTGAAACCACATTAATCTAACATAAAGCAGTGATTATTGTAATTTATTAACAGAGAAAATTCTCACATTTGTGGGTTTCTTTGTAAAATATCAATGATGTTGAGTTTTACTAGTTTTGCGTGAGCACAACATCAGCACTGTAATAAAAGTGGGTCCTACATAATGTACAGATCATATATTCTGTATAACTGTAGGTTTTATTCCTCCACAGCATCACAGCCATATATCTCCAGTGAACAGTGCATGTCTCTGAAGCAGAACCATCTCTCAGAGCTTAAAAGAACGTTAAATATAGCTCAGGTTGAAAAGCCTTCAGTTCAGAGAAGTCATGGAAATTATAATGTGTTTTTGTGTAAAACTGAAACGACGTGATGTGTTCATTCAAATGAAAGTGGAACATACTGCAGTGTGCTGTTATACTTCAAAATGCAGATTATAATGTATTGCTGTGTTCACTATACTGTCAAAAGTATTTGGTCATCTGGCTTCACACGCATATGAACTTGAGTGACATCCCATTCTTAATCCATAGGGTTTAATATGATGTGAGCCCACCCTTTGCAGCTATAACAGCTTCAACTCTTCTGGGAAGGCTTTCCACAAGGGTTAGGAGTGTGTTTATGGGAATTTCTGACCGTTCTTCCAGAACGATGACTTCCAGGTCAGATACTGATGTTGGACGAGAAGGCCTGGTTCGCAGTCTCCGCTCTAATTCATCCAAAAGGTGTTCTATCGGGTTGAGGTCAGGACTCTGTGCAGGCCAGACAAGTTCTTCCACACAAAACTGGCTCATCCATGTCTTTATGGACCTGCCTTGCACTGGTGTGCAGTCATGTTGGAACAGGAAGGGGCTGTCCCCAAACTGTTCCCACAAAGTTGGAAAAGCTACTCGCCCATGGAAACCCATTCCATGAAGCTCTCTGAACTGTTCTTGAGCTGATCTGAAGGCCAATTGGGGGCAGTCATGGGCTGGAGGTTAGGGAACCAGCCCTGTGACCGGAGGGTTGCTTGTTTGATCCCCTTGGCTGACAGTAAATGACTGAAGTGCCCTTGAGCAAGGCACCTAACATCCAGTTGCTCCCCAGGTGCCGTGGATAGGGCTGCCCACTGCTGCCCACTGCCCACTGGTAAGTGTGCTCACTGCACCCTAGTGTGTGTGTTCACTAGTGTGCATGTATATGGGTGTTTCACTGCACGGATGGGTTAAATGCAGAGGTCTAATTTCACAGTGTGCAAATGGTTCTAAATTCTATTCTATTCACATGAAGTTTGGAGGTCTGTAGCGATTGACTCTACAGTGCTTATGGTCCTACATAGAACCATTGTCTTTACTGACCAACCTTTGAAGTGTTGAACTAAAGAAGCGCCAAGCGTCTCTTGGCTGACCGACTGCAATTGAGAGAAACTGTAAGTCTTAGTCAGTGTGAGTCAGTTTGTGTCTCTCACCTGAACATGAGGGGCTTCATTCTGTCTTTATGACCACACTGACCCTTGCTCCGTCTGTGAGCGGCTTCCTGACCCATCTGCTGCCTCTGTAAATAGTGAGGGATGGAGGGGTAAAGGTGGAGAGGGAGGATGTCAGCATTGTTCTGCTGGTGCAGTCAGACATGTGTGTGGTTCGTTATCAGAGCGTGTTTATGTGGTTTGTTCTGGGACGCATTTCCAGGAAACGTCCACTGAAGAGAGACGCAGTGATTTGTGTTTATCTCTCTGATAGCTATAGGCAGATACCAGCTGATTTAGAGTGGGTTTTTATATTGTACACTGAAAAATCCAAAGCCTTATTTTTAACTGAGCTTTTTAATTTTCTCACCTTAATTCAGTCAAATTGTAAAAAATTAGTGCTTCCTCTTTGGTCAGGTCTACCTGATCATCAAGAGATCATGAGTGCAAGTCCTAGAGTGAGTCCTTAGCCATGTGGGTGATGGTGGTGGGAGGGAGGGTGAGATGGGGTTTTAGCCTTTGGCTGGAGGGAATGAACTGAGTCGCCTGAAAATGAAGCAATTTCTACTGATAGGAAAGCTGCACTTTCACTATTTATCTATCTATGTATCTATCTGTTTATTTATTTATTTATTTACGTATTTATTAACAAGCTTAACTCAAGCTGTATTTTCTAGACCCTACATACTAAGGCTTATTATTCAGTAACCACAGGGACGCGATCCAAAACCTGTTATTAAGTTATACAAGTATGTAGTAAAACTTTGGACCCCTAGAAAACTAGTGGTCTCTAAGGGTAACCATTAAGTCTAACGGCCTTGTTTTTCGGCAGGGCACTATTTTGTCTTGGGGTGCCTTTAAAGCGATAGTTTAGCAACAGCTCATCTTAACACAGCCCAGAAATGTTTTTCTGATGGATTTATATCATAGTGTAAAGTGCTCTAATGGTTTAACAGGTGTTCTGGAACTGATTCCAGATGCATTTCACTGCTGTCAGAACAAAACTATCATATCTCCAAAACGGTAACTTTATAGGAGAAGCAAAATACATACTTAACTTTTAATGTCAGTCAATGGAACCAGACGTTCTACCAAGTCATTCTGAGCTGAAATTTAGAGACAATGTGAAGAGCTGCATGTATTTTCAAATTATGTCAAAAACTGAAAAACATCAAAAATGGAGATGCAAGGTTTTGTTCCGACAGCAGCAATTTGTTGGTTTATCATGGGATCTAAAGGTGTCCTACAGGAAAATAGTGGTCTCTAATGGCAACCATTAAGAGAATTTCCATTCCCAACTTCCAGAAAGGAAAACCATCATGGATTTAATCCTAATGGTCATAATGTTTTTTTTTCAGCAGGGACATTAGCCCCACAGCTCTAGAGCTAGAACAAAAGAAGCAAACTTGTCTTGGCTGATCGACTGCTTTTGCTTTAAGGAGGAGAAAACTGTTCATCACTTGAAGTGAGGTTTCTGTTAAACAGGGCTCATGTGACCTCTGGTCCTCCTGTGCTCAGAGGTTTGGCATTTTATCCTCCTGACGTAGCCGTCACTGGACAGACAGGGTGCATTATTGCTTTATGCCAAGCAGACCTGTTCACTTCGCCCTACGTGCCAAACTAAATCCAACTTTTATATCTCTAACAATGTCAAAGTTTCAACAAAGCGCAGGGCCTAGCCGCTGGCAGCCACAGGGGTCAGAGCACCATGTCATGCGGCATCTTTGGGCCTTTCCCATTAGTGCTGCCCAGGCACCACCCCAGTGTCCTCTTTCAGCACGGGCTCTGTGCCTACAGAACCTGATAGAACACACCCTAGCACCAGATGGATCACGGTGTACACTCTTTGCCAGTATTCAGCAAAAACATTCAGGCGCTGAGCCTCAAAAACAGCAGCAGCTGCCTGGCCCAGAACTCGCTGGCTACGCTGATCATTAGGGCTGGCTTTATTTTTATTTTTGGTCTCCAGGGCCTAAAAATAGCTCCTGACAGCTTCACTCTCGCTCTGTTGAACTGCATTTGGGCTGTTTTCTGATTGTTTGGTGCACTCCGTTGGGAATTCGAGCAATGCCGGGTTAGCTGAGAGTGAGCCTTGTTTGTGTCACAGTAGCAATGTTTGTGTCTCAGTAATAGAGGCCACTATTTGTCCAAGTCAAGTTTCTGCCCCGACCCCACCCCATCTGCCTCCCTCCCTACATGGGGCATCCCACAGACATCTGTCCAATTGGTTTTCTGACCACCTCCCCTCAGAGAAGGCCGTCAGGCTGGACTAGGGTAGCCTAAGTCAGAGAGTGGCTGGCTGACAGCAGAGGGCAGAAAGCGAGAGTGAGTGTCAATGAGGATTTGACTGAGACGGTGTCGTCAGCTGCAGGAGAAACCGCTGCTTCAGGTGGGTATGAGGTGGTTTTCTCTGTTCCGCTGATTCCACCTGGAGCTCCATTCACTTTCAGCTTTAGCTGGATGAAAATATGCATTTCTATGTTTGACAGCTACTCCAAACAGGGCTGAGATGGACAAACATTTAACCCTTTAAACTCCAAGATCATTGGACAGTTACTAGATTTAAAGCAGTAACGTTTATTATTCAGGGTCTGCTATGAAATATTCATTAATTGTTGTGCATTGTTCTTTAACTACTATGAATTATTTGGTATCTACTATGCAGCTAATCTGTACGTTCTGTAGTTATGAGAGGGTGGAACTGAAGTGTGGACCCACATAAAGTGACTAAAAGTTACTATATTTACATCTTGCATCTATAATCCTAATTGTAGCGTACATTTCACTTTAATCCTGTAGTAGAAATGCTTGCTATTCTTTAAATGTTATAACAGAAAAATTTACATAACTATTCTACTAGAAAATATTTGCTACAATATTGTAGTGGAAAATGTACTTTATTACTGCAGCAGACATTATTTACTGTAATGTTTAGTAGCTACTCTGAATTATTCAGTATCCACTATAGATCATTCAGTATCTGCTATGAATTATTTGGTAATTATTATGGGACTAATCCACAAGTTCTGTATTTATGAGAGTGATGAACCACATAAAGTGGCTAAAATGTACTTTATATAAATCTTTAGGGGAAGAAAAACAAATATTAATAATATTGTAGTAAAAAATTCACTTTAATCTTGTAGTAGAATATTTTTAGCATTTTTTGAGTGTCGTAATAGGTCAAATTAATTTCTAGCATAAAAGATTTACTGTAATACTGTAGTAGAAAATATTTACTATAATATCATATTAGAAAACATTTAGTGTATATAATATAATATATAATATATAATTTAGCATATTTACATCTTGACAAAGTAAGAATTTCTATGATATAGTGCAGAATTTATTATATTCTCTATAAAGCGCTGCTGGAGGCCACAAACATCTTGAGATTTTGGTGCTGTTCATTACAGTTGTAGGTGTCTGACCTGGACTCTGGAGTACGCAGGCGTGTATTTATGTGAGAGAGTGTGTGTGTGTGTGTGTGTGTGTGTGTGTGTGTGTGTGTGTGTGTGTGTGTGTGTGTGTCTATATTGGGTTTACGGAGCGGCGCAGCTGCTGGGTCTGGTCATAAGACCTGAGTGTCAGGCTGGGTTTGGATGCCATAGCTTAGATAGCACTGTGTGGTGAAATACGGCAGAATTCCTTCTGAATGCACACAACAGGGTCACTTCATCTTCAGACTGCATGACCACAGCGCTTTTTACTCAGAATGACCGTATGCCATGGTCAGGCACCGATGCAGGAGGTGAATGTGAACAGAAATATCAGGTTTCCTGAGCAGGCCGACACGTCTCGATATGAATAAACAGTCCATGTGCTGATTATAGAGCTGCAGAATGTGGCTGTTAGAGCTGCTGTTTATACAGTAACAGTCAAAAGTCTGGACACACCTGCTCATAATAGGGAAGCTGTGAACAAACACATGTGGAACTGCGTCAGTGACCAAATCCAAACTGTCTTTTAGATTCTTCAGTGAATCCATTCAGTCAGGTGGGTCTAAACTTTTGGCTGACAGAGGAGACAAAAAACGACATATAAAATAATGACATTTTGCTGGTCCTCACTTGAACACGTGTTG